>NC_041385.1:442564077-442605573 GCF_002162155.2 Triticum dicoccoides
TGAGCTCCTCCTTCCTCCTCTCCGGTGAGCTCCTCCTCCCTCCTCTCCGGTGAGCTCCTCCTCCCTCCTCTCCGGTGAGCTCCTCCTCCCTCCTCTCCTCCCATCCCCTCATGGTTTCTCCTTCCTCCTCTCCGATGCTCCGGTGAACTCCTCTCCAGCGACCTCCTCCTCCTCCTCTCCGGCGATGTAGGCGAGCGCCTCTCCGGTGACCTCCTCCTCCTCCTCTCCGGCGAACTCCTCTCCGGCAAAAGACCACGGCAAAAGAACGTACAAGATCCAAAAATAGGAACAAAATTTGAAATAATGTCGTGCCAAAAAACAAGCAAAAAACGAGCAAAAAATGGGCAAAAAATCACGATCCAGATCTAGATTCAAAATGGCGCATCACTAATGGCGCATCACTAAACAGTGCGCCATTAGTATGCCCAAGTTACTAATGGCGCATCCCGTTGTCGTGCGCCATTAGTATGCCAGCACCTGGGTATACATGGCCCCTGGGAGGCATACTAATGGCGCACCGTGGCCTATACTAAGGGCGCACCAGTGGTGCGCCATTAGTATACCAGATACTAATGGCACACCAGTGGTGCACCATTAGTAAAAATTACTAATGGTGTGCTAGTAATGGCGCACCAGTGATGCGCCATTAATGGCCAAATTAGGTGCGCCATTAGTAGCGGTTTTTCTAGTAGTGTCTTATGAATGATGTTGTTGTATTCATGTGGCATTGTATGCCTCTTGTATGTATCCCCAACTATTATGTAATGGTACGATGTAATGATATCCACCTTGCAAAGCGTCTCCAATATGCGCTTCTATCCTTAGTGGGACCTTCGAGTTCCTTTAGGATAGGGTCGCATATTGGGCGTGACATCTGGATTGGCCACAATGAACACCATTCTGAGGCACACCTTGTTGCCCAAATCAGGAGATCACAGGATGATCAGAGGCCACTCCATCAATTTGCTTCAGCTCTTTGACTTGCCCCAGAAGTTCAAAGTTATGATTTTGATTGTTGAGACCATCAAGAGAACAGCTGCTGACCCGAAGAGGTCATGTGGATATGCTCCACACATACAGATGTTGATTAACTCCAAGATGCCCAAAGGAGTATATTTGTTGGACAAAGAGCATCTTCCCTTGAGGCCTGATTTTGAGGACAACACTATTGTCATTAATGTTGAAGATCCCACATCTATGGAAGCTCAAGAGAAGAGGTAGAAAGCACAAGCTGAGAAGGCGGCAAAGATGCCAAGTGCTAAAGAGGCTTCACAGGTTTTCCTCAAGTCAAAGCAAGACCAACTTGGAGATCTTATTTAGTCTACTTTGAGGATTGAGAAAGGGCTGGCCACCCTGACTCGGAATCAAGAGAGCCTGGAGAGGATCATTGAAACAAAGTTCTATGATCTTGACTTGAAGGTGACAGAAATTCAAACAGCAGTTGAGCGGCTCCAGGAAGAAGCAGAAGAGAGGAAGGGGAAAGCAACCACTGAAGTGTTTCAAAGAGTGCCTAGGGCATAGAGATCTGTAGCAGTGTCACTGCCAGACACTAGAGCTACAGCATCCCACATGCAGCCATAGCTCCAGTTGCCCCTCCAGTGGCAACTCCACCAGCTCCATCAACTTCAATAGATGCTTTCATCCTTGGAGTCCTCTCAACACCACCTCCTGAAGATCAAGCTTAGAGAGCCACATAGCACTATGCATTTTCAAGCTTTTTGGTAACTTGTTTCCAAAGGGGGAGAAAGTGTATAGATCATAGGCTTCAGGAGAGAGAGAGAGAGAGCTTTGCTTCTTTTGCTACTTATTTGCTTGTTTGCTTGGTCGATACTTTATGTTTATGTGTGTGAGATACTTTGTATGGTCATGTGTTTGATCATATAATGCTTAATGCTTGTCCTTGGATGATGATATTCTCTATCCTTTATGTATGATCATTCACTTTGCCTTGGTGATGAGTGCTTGTTCCTATTTCTATCATTTTGAGCGCTCCACCAAGATGTATGTGACATGGAAGAGTAACCCATGATCCTAATTGGTTGTGCATTTGCATTCAAAAGAAAATCTCAAATAATTCATAAATTTAGGGGGAGCTCTTGCTTATCACATATTTCTCAAAGCGACGATGTTTTTCATTCTTATTATGATTTGTCGAAGCTTTGATCTATATGTTGTCATCAATTATCAAAAAGGGGGAGATTGAAAGTGCAACTAATCCCTAGGTGGTTTTGTTAATTCTTAACAACATATAGCCCATTGAACTAATGCTCTTTCAAGATGATCATTTCAGAAAGTTCAGTGATAGGCATGGCATGGACTAGAGATGTGGACCGCTCAAAATGCTAAGGACACATATTGGCAACAAGCTAAGGAGACTACATTTTCTTTTTAGTGATCCAAGATCACATTGAGTACATAGGAAAGCCAATACTATTAAAAGGGGATGAGGTGTTGCTTAATGTCTTACTTGCTCAAATGCTTAGTGATATGCTCCAAAACCCTCAGCCACTTTCTCATTTCCACATATGTCCTAAACCTAAAAGTCAAACTCGGCCCCACCAATTTGATCTATCCAGCGCCACCAAGTTCATTTGACATATCCACTGCCACAAACCCTAATCAGTTCGGTTTCACCGATAGGGATCTCGGTCTCACTGAGATGGGATTGCAAACTTCCTGTTTCCCTTAGTAACGTTTCGGTCTCACTGAAATGAGCGATCGGTCACACCAAGTTCGCAATGCAAACTCCCTGTTTCCTTTTCGTAACGTTTCGGTCTCACCGAGATGAGCGAATTGGTCCCACCAAGTTTGCGTGACCAACTCTCTATGTGCCTATTACTGAAATCGGTCCCATCGAGTTCATGTGATAGGTCTCACCGAGATTACGTTATGCCCTAACCCTAGCGCATCGGTCCCGCCGAGTTGATCATATCGGTCCCACCGAAAAATCTAACGTTCATATTTTGACCTGAATCAGTTTGACCGAGTTTCACCATTCGGTCTCACCGAGTTTGGGAATCTATGTGTAACGGTTAGATTTTGTGTGGAGGCTATATATACCCCTCCACCCATTCTTCATTCATGGAGAGAGCTATCAGAATGTGCCTACACTTCCACTACTCATTTTCTGAGAGAGAACCACCTACACATGTGTTGAGACCAAGACATTCCATTCCAACCACAAGAATCTTGATCTCTAGCCTTCCCCAAGTTGCTTTCCACTCAAATCATCTTTCCACCATAGCCAAATCTGTGAGAGAGAGTTGAGTGTTCGGGAGACTATCATTTGAAGCACAAGAGCAAGGAGTTCATCATCAACACACCATCTATTACCTTTTGGAGAGTGGTGTCTCCTAGATTGGTTAGGTGTCACTTGGGAGCCTTGATGTCTGCTAGAACTACGTCGGTAATTCCCCTAAGAGGAAGGGATGATGCAGTATAGCGACGGTAGGTATTTCCCTCGGTGATGAGACCAAGGTTATCGAACCAGTAGGAGAACCTCCTCACACCACATAAACAACGCTTGCACACAAATAACAAATACTCGCAACCCGATGTGTTAAAGGGGTTGTCAACCCCTTTCGGGTACGTCGCCCCTAGTGGGCAAATAACGTGAGGTAAAAAGTGATAGATAGGACAAATAGATCACGGAACAAACAAATTGCAGCAAGGTATTTTTGTATCTTTGGTTTAATAGATCTAAAAATAAAAAGAGAAAATAGATCGCAAAGGCAAATATGATGAAAAGAGACCCGAGGGCCGTAGGTTTCACTAGTGGCTTCTCTCGAGAAAAATAGCAAACGGTGGGAAAACAATTACTGTTGGGCAATTGATAGAACTTCAAATAATCATGAAGATATCCAAGCAATGATCATTATATAGGCATCACGTCTAAGATTAGTAGACCGACTCCTGCCTACATCTACTACTATTACTCCACACATCGACCACTATCCACCATGCATCTAGTGTATTGAGTTCATGAGAAAATGGAGTAATGCATTAAGAACAATGACATGATGTAGACGATATCCATTTACCTATTGTGGCAGATATAGATCTCATCTTGTTACCCTTCGTAGCAACGATACATACGTGTTGGTTCCCTTTCTGTCACTGGGATCAAGCACCGTAAGATCGAACCCACTACAAAGCACCTCTTCCCATTGCAAGATAAATAGATCAAGTTGGCCAAACAAAACCCAAATATCGGAGAAGAAATACGAAGCTATAAGCAATCATGCATATAAGAGATCAAAGAAGACTCAAATAACTTTCATGGATAAAAACATAGATGTGATCATAAACTCAAAGTTCATCGGATCCCAACAAACACACCACCAAAAGACTTACATCGTATGGATCTCCAAGAGACCATTGTATTGATAATCAAGAGAGAGAGAGGAAGCCATCTAGCTACTAACTGCAGACACCTAGGTCTACAAAGAACTACTCACGCATCATAGGAGAGGCACCAATGGAAGTGGTGAACCCCTCCATGACGGTGTCTAGATTGGATCTTGGTGGTTCTTGACTCTGCAGCGGCTGGATCAATATTTCGTCGACTCCCCTAGGGTTTCTAGAATATTTGGGTATTTATAGAGCAAAGAGGCGGTTCGGGGGCACCCGAGGTGGTCACAACCAACCAGGGCTCGCCTGGGCCTCCTGGCGCACCCTGGTGGGTGCTGCTCACCTCGAGCAGCCCCTCAGGTGCTTCCTTGGCCCATTGGCTTTCTTATGGCCCAAAAAAATCCTCCAGTAGTAACGTTGCGTTTGGACTCCGTTTGATATTGATTTCCTGCGATGTAAAAAACATGCAGAAAACAGCAAATGGTACTGGGCACTATGTCAATAGGTTAGTACAAAAAATGATATAAAATGATTATAAAATGATTGTAAAACATCCAAGAATGATAATATAACAGCATGGAACAATCAAAAATTATAGATACGTTAGAGACGTATCAGCATCCCCAAGCTTAATTCCTGCTCGTCCTCGAGTAGGTAAATGATAAAAACAGAATTGTTGATGTGGAATGCTGCCTAACATGTTCATCACATTCTTTTCTTTATAGCATGGACATATGGACTTTTATATGATTCAAAGCAATAGTGTAGTTTTGACATCGAGACTTTAATACTCAAGCATACCAACAAGCAACCATGTCTTTCAAAATATCAACACTAAAGCAAGTTATCCCTAGCCCATCATGCTCAATTATTGATCCATTCATGAAACACACTCAAATATTAGCTACACCCAATGCTCAAATACGATCATAGTGCCCCTTAGTTGGTGCTTTATAAGAGAGGATGGAGACTCAAATTCAAAATAAAAATTGCATGAGTAAAAGAAAGGCCCTTCGCAGAGGGAAGTAGGGATTTGTAGAGGTGCCAGAGCTCAAAGCTTAAATTGGGAGATAAAATTATTTTTGAGAGGCATACTTTTCCTACCAACGAAAACGACTTGGAGCATCCCAACACTTTCCATGTTAGATACATCATAGGCACTTCCCAAACAAAAAATAAAGTTTATTCCTTTTTCCACCATAACTTTCACTTTCCATGGCTAGTCGTATCCATGGGTGCCTTCCATACCAACACTTCCAAGGAATTTATTATTTGAAAACATAAAGTAAATTCATTTTTCATTTCGGGACTGGGCATCCCTAATACCTTTATCATACTCTCGTGCAATGACAAGTGAATAAACACTCATCGTGAGAATAACACATCTAGCATGGAAAATATTGGATACCCTTTACCGCCTCACGGGTAGTAGAGCACACAAAAGAGAAATTTATTTTGAATGTTAGAGTTGGCACATGCAAATTTGCTTAGAACGGCATAGAAATTTGCATAGAACCTCCTCACATCATGTAAACAGCACCTGCACACAAATAACAAATACTCGCAACCCGACGTGTTAAAGGGGTTATCAATCCCTTTCGGGTACGGCGCCTCTAGTGGGCAAATAACGTGAGGTAAAAAAGTGATAGATAGGACAAATAGATCATGGAACAAATAAATTGCAGCAAGGTATTATTGTATTTTTGGTTTAATAGATCTAAAAATAAATGCAAGAGAAAATAGATCACAAAGGCAAATATGATGAAAAGAGATCTGGGGGCCGTAGGTCTCACTAGTGGCTTCTCTTGAGAAAAATAGCAAACGGTGGGAAAACAATTACTATTGGGCAATTGATAGAACTTCAAATAGTCATGCCGATATCCAGGCAATGATCATTATATAGGCATCACGTCCAACAAGATTAGTAGACCGACTCCTATGTGCATCTACTACTATTACTCCACACATCGACCGCTATCCAGCATGCATCTAGTGTATTGAGTTCATGAGAAAATGGAGTAATGCATTAAGAATGATGACATGATGTAGATGAGATCCATTTATCTATTGTGGCAGATATAGATCTCATCTTGTTATCCTTCGTAGCAATGATACATATGTGTTGTTTCCCTTTCTGTCATTGGGATCAACCACCGTAAGATCAAACCCACTACAAAGCACATCTTCCCATTGCTAGACAAATAGATCAAGTTGGCCAAACAAAACCCAAATATCAGAGAAGAAATACGAGGCTATAAGAAATCATGCATATAAGAGATCAAAGAAGACTCAAATAACTTTCATGGATAAAAACATAGATCTGATCATAAACTCAAAGTTCATCGAATCCCAACAAACACACGCCAAAAGACTTACATCATATGGATCTCCAAGAGACCATCGTGTTGATAATCAAGAGAGAGAGAGAGAGAGGAAGTCATCTAGCTACTAACTACGGACCCGTAGGTCTACAAAGAACAACTCGCGCATCATAGGAGAGGCACCAATGGAAGTGGTGAACCCCTCGATGACGGTGTCTAGATTGGATCTTGGTGGTTCTGGA
The DNA here is from genome assembly GCF_002162155.2 of Triticum dicoccoides. Classification (NCBI taxonomy): domain Eukaryota; kingdom Viridiplantae; phylum Streptophyta; class Magnoliopsida; order Poales; family Poaceae; genus Triticum; species Triticum dicoccoides. Next base: position 442,570,991 of record NC_041385.1, read on the forward strand.
CTCTGCGGTGGATGGATCAATATTTCGTCGACTCCCCTAGGTTTTTTGGAATATTTAGGTATTTATAGAGCAAATAGGCGGTTTGGGGGGCACCCGAGGTGGGCACAACCCACCTGGGCGCGCCTGGGCCTCCTGGTGTGCCCTGGTGGGTGCTGCTCACTTCGAGCAGCCCCTTAGGTGCTTCCTTGGCCCATTGGCTTTCTTCTGGCCCAAAAAAATCCTCCAGGAGTTACGTTGTGTTTGGACTGCATTTGATATTGATTTCTTGCGATGTAAAAAACATGCAGAAAATGGCCACTGGCACTGGGCACTATGTCAATAGGTTAGTACCAAAAAATGATGTAAAATGACTATAAAATGATTGTAAAACATCCAAGAATGATAATGTAACAGCATGGAATATTCAAAAATTATAGATACGTTGGAGACGTATCAAGCCTCTGTCAAGATTGTGGAGTTGAACCAAGGAGTTTTTCAGGGCAAGGAGATCGCCTACTTCATGAAGATCTACCCAAGTGAGGCAAGTCCTTCGTGGGCGATGACCATGGTGGGATAGACAAGGTTGCTTCTTCATGGGCCCTTCTTGGGTGGAGCCCTCCGTGGACTCGCGCAGCCGTTACCCTTTGTGGGTTGAAGTCTCCATCAATGTGGATGTACGATAGCACCACCTATCGGAACCACGCCAAAAATCTCCGTGTCAACATTGCATTTGCTCCCCCCAAACTCCTCCCATTTACTTTCTTGTAAGTTGCATGCTTTACTTTCGCTGCTCATATACTCTTTGCATGCTTGCTTGAATTGTATTGTGATTGCTTGACTTGTGCTAAGTTGCTAAAATCTGCCAAGAATTAAAATTGGGAAAAGGCTAGGTGAAAGAACATGCGGTGCCCCCATGTTTGGTTTTGGCAATTGATGACAATATCTATGGACTAATGGTTGCCTTGAGTTATATTTGAAGGTTTTATCCATAGGCTTTTCTTGAAGTCCACGTGTTGGTTTCAAGGAGTTTATGAGTTGACCAAGGTGCTATTAAGGAATTATCCAAAGATCGGTCATGTGAGTGTTGAGCTTATTGCAAGCATGTCTTGAAGAAGAAGATTGTGTGATCATTCATGTCTACCTTCAAGACATCATCCAAATGAAGAGAGTTGGAAAGATTCAAGGTTGATCAAGACTAAGTCAAGAGTGAATCAAGTTGATCAACTCACAAAGCGTAGAAGATGTACCGAGAGGGATCAAGTGATCCCATGGTATGGTAAGCATTGTCCATTGCACTCTGTGTACTAACCCATGGTGTTTGTGAGAGTTCTATGTGGGGTTAGGTACGTGTCCATGGGCTTGCGTCAAGAGGCAGATATCATACAACCCATGGAAAGGATGACATCAAGTGGTGATCGTCATCAAGATTGTCGTGTGCAAGTTCAAGTGGAGCATCAGGAAGAGATCAAGTGCTTTAATCTTGCCATCCATTGTGGTGTCAATGGACTTGTGAAGATGTGCCTAAGAGTGGCTCACCCATAGTGGACTATGGGGGAGCAATCATCTAGTCTTCATCGAGCCAACACAATCAAGAAAGGTGGTCCAACTTGAGGGAGTCAAGATCGTCTTCATCTAGCTCAAGTGGACCATGTGCAAGGCAAAGGTTTTCGCTTGATAGGTTTTCTATTTTACCGGTCTCATGGTGGTAGTTGGGAGAGCGAGTTATAGGATCGTTTGCCGTACTATCAAGGGGGCTCTCAAGTTGGTAGCTTGATCGTATCGTTAGTAGAGAGCTCAAACCATTGCATCATTGCATCATGTTTCTTGGTTCTTGTTTGGTTATCTTTGTGAGCCTTAAAATGTATGGTCATCTTTATGACAAGCTTGAGTTCATTGAAAACGGAGTTCGCATGCGTCTTCTATGATGTTTTCGGTGTTGGAGGTTTTACCGGTCTTATCCGATGAAGGGTTCTCACCATTTTCTTATGGGACTTTTCTCATTTGCTTATTCTTGATATTTCTATCAAGATTATGTTAGCCCATGTCGTTATCTTTCCAACAAACTTGGTTTTGTTGAATTCGGAGTCCGTTTGCAAAAGTTGTGGATGTTTTGGTAAAGGCTGCAGCGGTACTACCGTGACTAGAGCGGGTGTAATTTTTTACTACCGCTCCAGAGCAGTACTACCACGGCTCCTGAGCGGTAGTACCGCTCCAGAGCAGTACTACCGCAGCTCCTAAGCGGTAGTACCGCTCCGGACCAAAATCTCGTGTTTTGCTCAGCGGAAGTAGGCACAGAAGTATTTTTTTAGTACCGCTCGCAAGCAGTAGTACCGCTACCATTTGCGGTAGTACCGTGAGGACGAGCAGTAGTACCGCTCCGGCGGTTCTTCTGGCCTTTTTCCTCCTCGCTATTGTTTTTCAAAGGGGTACTATCGCCCTAGCGGTAGTACCGCTCCTTGGAGCGGTAGTACTGCTCTGTGCGTGCTGTGAGCATAACAGTTGGATTTTTCTCCACCTATAAAAGGGGGTCTTCTTCCCCATTGAACCTAATCCTTTGAGCTCGTGTTCTTCCCCCATTGTTGACCTTCTTCGAGCTTGCTATCTCTCAATCCCTCCAATGATTCTTGCTAGTTCTTGAGGGAAAAGAGAGAGGAGATCTAGATCCACGTTTCCACCAATCACTTTCTCCTCTTAGTGAGGGGAACCCCTTGAATCTAGATCTTGGAGTTCTTCGTGTTCTTCTTTCGTTCTTCCTCTCATTTTTCTCCCTAGCATTAGTTGCTTTGGTGGGATTTGGGAGAGAAGGACTTGGGCACTCCATGTGCCCTTGCCATTGCATTTGGTGCATCGGTTTGAGTTCTCCACGTGATACGTGGAAGTTACAAGTTGAGAAGCTTATTACTCTTGGGTGCTTGGTGCCCTTGAGCTTGTTCCTCTTGGGTGCTTGGGCGCCCTAGACGGTTGGTGGTGTTCGGAGCTCAATCATTGTGGTGTAAAGCTCCGGGCAAGCGTCGGGGTCTCCAATTAGGTTGTGGAGATCGCCCCGAGCAATTTGTCGGGTACCGGTGACCACCCCCAAGGGTTGCCAAAGTGTACGGGTTCGGTGACCGCCCCCAAGGGTCGCCATTTGTACGGGTTCGGTGACCGCCCTCAAGGGTCCCTTAGTGGAATCACGGCATCTTGCATTGTGCGAGGGCGTGAGGAGATTACGGTGGCCCTAGTGGCTTCTTGGGGAGCATTGTGCCTCCACACCGCTCCAAACGGAGATTAGCATCCGCAAGGGTGTGAACTTCGGGATACATCATCGTCTCCACGTGCCTCGGTTATCTCTTACCCGAGCCCTTTACTTATGCACTTTACTTTGTGATAGCCATATTGTTCTTTGTCATATATCTTGCTATCACATAGTTGCTTATCTTGCTTAGCATAAGTTTTTGGTGCACATAGGTGAGCCTAGTTGTTGTAGGTTTTGTGCTTGACAAATTAACCGCTAGGTTTATTCCGCATTTGTTCAAGCCTCTACCGTAATTATTTTAAAACGCCTATTCACCCCCCCCCTCTAGGCGACATCCACGATCTTTCACTAGGTTTTTATTTAGTCAAGTAGTCTAATCACCCCCCTCTAGACATACTTTTGATCCTACACCTTCCCCCTCTTCGACGCATACTATATGCTCCTACCGTAATACAACCCAAAAAGAATCCTCCTTGATGGTCAAATAAATTAACCTCTCCCGATGTAGGTCAAAGTGATATGCATGCATCAACAATGACCTCACGGACCCACATATGTAAGCGTCACACATGAGTGTCCTAGGATAACCACCGCCTGCCTGCATGTGGCCCAAAGAGGTGTTGTGTGATGTTTAACTTTGATGTGTTACGTGCCTCGGAAACTGAAAAGTCCCGACAATTAGTGGGGTGTACGTGTTCACGGACGCGTACGTAGTATATATGCTAGTCCCCTCCCACCTCTTTGACGCGTACTATATACTCCCACTAGAACACAAACAAAAAAGATTCTACCTTGTTGGTCAAATTAACCACTCTGCCGCCTGTTGGTCAAGGTGATGGATGACGACCTCACGGGCCCATAGAAAGCGTCAGACGCGAGTGAGTGTTGTGTAGGACAACCACCGACTACATGTGGCCAAAACATGCATGTATGAAATGGTTGTGTAATGTTTTAAATAATGAATTCACGACTCTGATGTGGCACCTGCCTCACAAAACGGCCAACCCACACAGTGGCTCACGACTCGTAGTGTACTGCCATCCCCCCCGGATGCACACACAACGCGCATCCACTACAACTACGATGCATGTTAAATTTTCCCGTGGTGAACATATGTTACCAAAGGAGGGACATTTTAATTTTGAAAAAAAATAGAGATCATTAAGACATTTTAGTACATTGATTAATTTTGTAGGGGTATAATGTGCAAAAAACAAACTTGAGCTATATGCACACGTGACAGTGCATCTAAATGGATTTGGAAAACACATGTGTCTCACAGGGTGCATATGTGTACTCCTCGTGCAAGAAATTTCAAACATTGAGAATCTTCATTTTTAAAATCTAGTACATCCAAAACTTATTTGAAATTCATGAAACTTATCGTGTTGTCGCATGGACACCAATACACAATGGCATTGTTCATTTTTTGTCAAATTAGAGACAAGTTTTGATGTAATCTTTATCTTCTTACAAGCAGGATATTATTAATAATTGGGAACCAATATCGGATTATTTATTCGAACTGTGGGCGTTAGACCAAGAATGGATACTTGTCGTGCTTCGGTTCAGCAATAAAGTGACAACATTAATCATCAAAATAGAAAAACAATATACGTGCCACCATGCAACCCGTCTGCCGCGCGAGCAGGCATGAGTTCGGGACGCATGCAAGAAATCCACCGCGCAGGCAAACCGGGAGGCGTGCGTGCAGGTGTGTGAATTGACGAGAGGTGTTCTTGATGCGCAGTGTCATCGGAAGGCGTGCGAGTAGCTGTGTGAAATGACGGTAGGCATGCCAGCAGTCCGGTGCGCAGGCTCACCAAGAGGCGAGCCAGCGGTTTGATCGCCGCCCGCCTCTCTACCACTACTCCATATTAATGGCGTGCCCGAGCGGCCGCACCCCCATCCTCGCCACACACACACAATCTTCTCTCTCCACTTGCATCCTTGACGCCGCTCTCAGCCCTCAAAGTTGTCATTGTATGAGGATGCAGCTGAAATGCCCCATCAGAGGGAGTGGTGATGCCGGGGCTGCTGAAGCACCAAAGCGCGGCGTGGAGATGGAGACAGAGGTTGCCTTCACCGCCGACGAGGTATCGCTGCACCCTGACGTTGTCGACGACATTATGCTTCCACAGCCGGAGTCGGAGGTCCACACCGACTTCGGTGACGACTCGGGCGACGACTCCGACCACGACGGAGAATCGATTAGTCATCTATACCCGTTTATGTGTCAAATACATCCTAGGGTTTCTATGGTTACTCCTACATCCTGCCTCCCCCTTTTTGGAATAGAAATCATATGGTTATGTTCTCCTAATCCATGAAATCTGAGTAAGTTTCGTTAGATCGGTGCAGTGTATTCATTGTTTGAATGGTACAAGTGATAAGTGATTAGTTGTTTCATCTGTGCAAATGATTTCTGCTAATAATCCGACTAGGGTTACTGTTCGTGCTAATAATTCCTAGCCAGGTCTTGACAATTGATTTTGAATGACCTACGTATATGTTTGTGTCATTATTTTCTTCAAGATTGGTCTGTACATAGACGATTGTTCTTAAACATCGAACCATAATCTCTGGATATGTCTAAAAAAGTAGCCATAGATTCCTAATTCTACTTTATGGCATGTAAACAGTGATTTGATGCCAAATTTTGGCAACTGCCAAATGTTTACTAGAGATTAGTTTGTATTCCAAATTTGATGCCACATCTTTTTACTATATGTATACGTACTGTCTAACGATGTCGATAGCGAGGATGAAGATGGCCAGAGGAGGTACAAGAGGCAAATCCTCAGGGAGCTTTATGCGGGAATGCATAACAGGCGTATTAGGACCTGGAATTGGGGCTATCGATGCCCATTTTGCAACCAAAAGCTTCATGAAGCATATCAAAGTGTTCTGGCGCATGCAAGAGGATGGGTCGTTGGCTCCTTCAAGCAGAAGTATTCTCGCAGGGTGGCGCACGCCTTGCACGCTGAGTACCTAGAGAAGCTTCAGGATCATGCCGGCAGATGAGATGAGATGTGGGATCAAACTATGTATGGCTATGTAGTGTCTTAATGATGGTTGAATTATGTACTTATGGTTGAACTATGCTTGTGTACACTTATTTATATATGCATGAGTATGTTTAATTCATGTTTACTTATGTCTATATGTGGGATATGGATGCAATCAGTTCGGTTGATGGAATCTACCTCCTTCCTGGTCTATTGGTCCCCTTTGTAATTTGTGTTAAATTTTGACCAAATATTTAACTGACAAAATGTTAGTCCAGGTCAGCAAAAATTATATCGTTGGATGCGTATTTGAATAGTGTTAAATGATATAATTTTTGGTGACATGCATAAACATTTGTTAGTTAAATCTTTGGTCAAAATTTGGCACAAATTGCAAAGGGGACCAATAAACTAGGACGGAGGTAGTACGTCAATCACACACGGTTCATGCAATGACTTACATTTTCCCTGTTACGTCAATCACACATGATTGGCTCTAGCAAACCGTTGCCTTCGAAACTCTTTGTGGGTCAGAAAACCCTCACCAGCCAATTCAAAAACGAAAACCCTCACCATCCCCACGTCACAAAAATGCTCACCCCCGCCCACCACCCCCTCCGGTCCCCATTCACACCTGCACAAGCTCCTCCAAAACTCTGCATGGCACCGCCTGTCGCTGCGGCAACCACTTAGCTCGACGCCTGTCGCCACCGCCAGGCTGCCGGCAAACCCCACCGCATTTCGCCGCTTCCGCTTGCCGCCGCCTATCGTCATCGACTTTCTCGACGTTGCTCGCGGTCGACCTAGCTCCGCCTGATTGGGGAATCCACCGTATTGAGGGGGTTTTCTCATGGATAACAAGGTAACTAATTTAATGAGATATTATCTCATCTCTTATCCCAGTTCATCTACCTCCTTTAATCACCCGACCGAAATCATAGTGAATTCATTTTTATTCGAGATGATTTGAGGATTTTCTTTCATTCATAGAGTGTACAGTGTGTGGACACATCAAGACTTTGCAGCCTTAGCGAGACATCCATGGAGTTCCATCTCACCGTACCAAATGACTTGAGGATGCGCGTGGTATGTTCAATCTCACCCTAAATTAGTTGGCATGGCCTACTTTCCTGAACATATACTATATTTGGCTACATTTGGATAAAAGGTGCCACATGCAGCATATACGTCAAAGGGGATTTTTTTCCCTCTTCTTTCAATATTAGGCAAATTAATGATGTATTGTTCTTTTGATTACTCTCATATTTCCATGACATTATAGTTACCCTATATGTTTAATTATTGATTTTTGTCCTCTGATTTCAACTGGTGTACAGTTCTATCAATTTCGCCCATATTTGCATGTTACCATATTCTTTAACAATCCTACCATTTTCTGCAGCACGTCCCTTGCTATGAAACAGACTCTATAGTACACAATCTTTCCCTTTACATGAATCAAGACTGCAGGGATGCCATACTAAGCATAAACCATGGATTTACAATCGTTGCTACTGTAAGACTTGATGAACATGGTAACTGCTATTTTGGCAGGGGCCTTTGGACAGAAATTTCTAAGTTTTATGTACTGAAAGCTGGCACTAAAATTGCACTGCACATAAAAGAGTCTGGTCATGAGATATATGCTAACTTCCCCGACGATATCATCCGCCCAGACTTTGTTTGAAGTAAGTGTTCTGTTCAAATATCTGCATGTTAACTTACCCAGCAATATCAAAGGAATTGTGTAGTATTTAAGCAACCAATTATTATTCCATTTTCTTACTATATTCCTACCTACTAACTTCTAGTTACCAATACACTTTTCTATTACCCTGTTTTAACTAAATATTCAATGTACTCCCACTTCTATCAGAAAGCAACACTGATGAGGAGACTCCGGAGGTGGAGAACGGGGCTACCATCAAGCAGAGGCGGGTCGAGCAAAAACCGAAGCGACTCCAGCAGACCTAGACTTCATCAGCAGCCTCCCGATGATATGTTGATAGTCATCATCTCCCTCCTCCCAATCAAATATGGGGCATGGACAACCGTCCTTTCCTGGTGGCGGCGCCCTCTATGGCGCCCCACCCCTCTCGACCTCATCGACACCCACGAGCTCTGCTATGGCTATCGCAAAAGCTTGGATGCGTTCTCCCAGATCCTCGGCAATCACAATGGCCCAACTAGAGGCCTTAGAATGGGCAAGTTCCGTTCTAACAGCAAGGACCGATCCAAGCTTGACGAGTGGTTCTGATCCCCTGCCCTAGATCAACTCAAGGAGTTCACTTTCGATGATGGGCATATGCACTTGCTGCCAACGTCCGCGCTCTGCCTCGCGCCCATGATGTGCGTCGCCAAGTTCATGAACTGCCATTTCCCCACCCTTAATGATGCACCCGCTCTTATTCTACCACGACTGAAGCACCTCGAGCTCGTCGCCGTCTGCCTCCCAAACGGTCACATGGAGTGCCTGCTCCGCGGCTGTACTGCACTCGAGTACAATGGGTTGAGTAGCTTCCACGTCACCTCCATGACTCTCCAGACTATTTATGTGTGCTGCTGGTGCAGCAAGAAGACATGACAAAATGTGTACCATGGTATGGTCATTGAGGACCACCTTCACTAGAGAGATTACTTGTAGTTGATCAAGAAGGTCCAACAAGAATCAATGTCATTTTTGCGCCGAAATTGACAGTGGTGGGCTACTCGTCCGACAAATACTCCGAACTTGTTATTGGATCCACACCCATTCAGGTACAACAACCACCTTCTACCTCTCTATCGGTGTCAAGACCGGCGGATCTTGGGTAGGGGGTCCCAAGCAGTGCGTCTTAGGATCAATGGTAACAGGAGACAAGGGACACGATGTTTTACCCAGGTTCGGGCCCTCTTGATGGAGGTAAAACCCTACGTCCTGCTTGATTGATATTGATGATGTGGGTATTACAAGAGTAGATCTACCACGAGATCAAGGAGGCTAAACCCTAGAAGCTAGCCTATGGTATGATTGTTGTTGTATATCTATCGACTAGCCTGGCCTTGGTTTATATAATGCACCAGAGGCCTAGGATAACAAGAGTCCTAGCCGAATACGCCGGTGGTGGAGGAGTCCTTGTCTTAATCGCCAAGTCTTGTGGATTCTTCCTTGTATGCGGCAGCTGTCCGGACTGGCCCATGAGTATACGGCCACGGGGGTCCTCGGCCCAATCCAACTGATCGGGAGACGACGTGTTGAGTACCCCCTAATCAAGGACACCGTTAGTAGCCCCTTGAACCGGTCTTCAAGTTAGGGACGCTCCTCGATTCTTCTGAACTATTCTTCATCTTTAGTTGCCAGTCTTGAAAACTGGTTCAACAAATCTTCTCATCTTCGATCTTGAGGATCGCCGAAATGCATTCGACGAGTTTACACGTCGGGTATCCGAGGAGCCCCTTTAAGTTTCCGGCCTTTATCAATGCCTTGTTATTTTTATGCCACACCTCAAGTTTGAAGTTTGTTCCCGGGCGGCAGCGTCCTCTTGCGTCCGAGCTCTAACGCCGGACTGCATTCAAGGTATCTCTTGCAGCCGAGCACCAATGACGGACTACTTTCGAGCTCCAACGCCGAAATGTATCCGAACTCCAACGCCGGAATGTATCCGAACTCCAACGCCGGACTTTTCCCAAGCTCCAATGCCAGATTATATCCAAGATGTCATAGATCATCTTGGTCCAAAAAGTTGAAGGAGTTTAGCCGAGCTTAATGCCGGAAATGCCCTCTAAGGAGTCAGCCACTTGCTTCCGAGCTATATGCCGAACTGCTTCCGAGGTGGTTAAGCACCTCGGTCATGGGCTGATTTTTGGTCAATGTTTTTTATTGATGCAATTTATTCTCTGACGAGATATATAGCCAGTAGCCCTCAAGGTGTGTATCGGTCTAAAACCCGAGATGCACCTGAAGGATGACATAAGACCGTTGATCCTAGTAACCGCTGAGACTCAGGTTGATTTGCAAAATCGGCCTGAGGATCAAGTCCTAGCTCGGCAGAACACTTCGGGACACAAAAAGCGGCGTGCTCAGTCCTCGAGACTCAGGTTGGGTGCGGCCGACCCACATGAGGATCAAAATCTCCTCGGAGACTGTATTGCACTTAAAATTTTCTGCATTGGACAGGCAATGTAGTAGCCCCCGAGACACTGGTCGGGTGGCAACACCAGATCAGGGGATCGATGTGCCCCTTTAATATTTGTAAATAATAAGCCCGAAGCTCAGTAGCCCTCGAGCCTTAATGCGGGCACGGGGGGCCGAATTAAGGATCGATATCCATAGTAAAATCACAAATTATGTGTAATGACTCTATGTATCCAAGTACTTTACGTCATTAATGCTTGGATCCGTATTGTACAAAACTTTGTTGACCGACCATCAGCTTCCACCTCCTCGGCCAATAGCCGAGGATTGTTTGTCCTACTTTATAAAGCCTTTATGAGGGCAAAGATATACAGCAAACAAAGCAATCTGGCCATACGGTTTTAGAAACAAAGGTACGCGGAGAGACATGTTATATTACTGTTTAACAAAAGAAATGTCTTCCGAAGAAAATAGTCCCGCTATCGGTTCGTTTCTTTGGGTTGTCATGCTAAGCATGATCATGAAACCTCAGCTCCAATGTAAGAGCAAAATATCGAGGATTTAGTTTGGGAGGCCAGTTAATAGCCCTCGGTAGTGTTCGGCGACAGTCGAGGTCAAGCCGTAAACACTTCGGCCATTGTTATGAATGGCCTGTCGTTTAACACCGTCATCGGATCGCCGACCAGTTTACGCTTATTGTGACAGTCAGTTTTTGGCTTTCTCCACTGAGGTGCTTAACCATGTGAGCTGGAAGCACAATCATAGTGGTTCTCCCTTTGCACACCTAGCCGAACAAAGCGGAACATAGGAGGCAAGCGCAGGAGCCGGGCAACCCAACTATTGACCGAAGACACAATTCGAAACCGATGCATATATTAGAATATCCGAGAATGCTTTTGCCGAATCTCTAAAGGTGTCCGGCGTTGCACTGCGAGACTTGTGCTGAAAACACACAAATAGTTTAAAAGTGCCATGGGCTCGAAAAGCCAATCCGAAAAGCCATGGGCATAAAACTTATTCAAAAGGTTAATGTCCGAACTAGATCAAGTGTTTGGTGCCAATCCGAAAATTGGACTTTAGAAAAAAAAAGGTGCTTCTGTCGTGCTTTAACATGACACATCCTATCTCAAAACTTCAAGTGGGTCAGCCTACGGCTTCAACCTCCTATCCCGAAGGCGGAGTACTTCTTACTAGGCCAGTTTAGCAAACTAAACTCTAGCGGCTTTGAGAGAGAAATTAGGCTCCCCGGCTAGTGTCCGCACACTTGTGTCGAAAAAAGGAGTGATAAATAAAAAAAATTGCAACGACTAAGAAGAAAAACACTTATCATAAAACGGCTCATATAAATTTAAGAGCCCCCAAGTGACTTGGGTAAAAGCATGATTGCATGTACCGAAGTACTTATATCATATCTATGTTCAACCGAACTTTAAACGCGTCTTAACCGACCGTCGGCTTCTCCCTCTTCGGTCAAGGACCGAAAAGTGTTATGTACTCCATCTGTCGAGAATATCGACGGTGTTTCCAATAACCAGGCAATCAGGTCATAAGGCTGTAACAGACAAAGCGCGCTCAGGGAACTTATGCTATATTACTGCGAAGAGTAAGAAGCACCTTCGAAGAAAATAGTACCCCCACCGATACCTTTCTTCGGTGCTCATTATTATTATGAGACTTGTGCAATAGATTTTTTGTACTCATGAGTTCCGTTGTGTGCCGACCATGATTGAAAACAATAAGAGCGCTAGCTTTCGGCTTCACCCAGTCTGAGGTCCGGCTCGGGTGACCCGATCGTGACAATCGCAGAGGTGCTCGCTTTACTCCCTAGCCGAACAATCAGGAACGTAGGGGTAAGCACAGGAGCCAGGCAACCCAGCTTGCAAATCGCTTAAGTCAATATGGTGCATATTGTGGCGTAATACACGAACAAGGAACGAAGCCGTACAAGTATAATCATATGCAAGAGGAAAAAACTTCATGAAGGAAGCCCCCAAGTAAACAGGGTATTTGAATTTGCGTGTCACAAACAAAGTTTGGACAAGAAAAAAAATTACAAGCAACATTTTTCCAAAAAAGTATAATGCTTGGTCGAACCGAACACAAGTTAAAATTTTAAAACTTTGAGCATGAAGACAACTTAGCTGGTTAATGTGTTCGGTATTGATGACGCGGTCCGAGCTTGATGAGGGACAAGGTTCCATCCCCGAGCCGGTCCCGAGGTGGCGGAGCAAAGAGCTCGGCACTCCGAAGTAGTGACATAGCACGGTCAATGCAGGACGGCAGGGTGATGCCGAAGTCCCCGGCATGGGGTAATGAAGTGTTGACGAAGCCCCCCGTCCAGCCGAGGTGACGCCAGAGGATATAGTCCGGCTGGATCATTTTCCTGTGCACAAAAAATAGTGCAAACCGGAGATAGTAATAATAAAAAAAATCGTTGCATAACAAATAATTTATGCAAAGTGAGTAATAAAAGAAATATGGCCTGGCGCCGAAGTCAATGTCGATGCAGGGCGGCGGTGTGACGCGGTAAAGGCATGGCAAGGCCTGAATTCACAGGTCGGTTCGAGCTCCGGATGCGGCGTTCGCCGGACTATGTACCGAAACTGACCGAACCACCATGCGACCTCGTTAATGCGGCCACCATTTGATAGACCTGCGTACATATGACAGACAAACCAGAGTAATAATTCATTGGGAAAAATGAACCCTAACAAGCAAAAAATACTAGGATTAATAGCACCTGGCTTATTTGTTGTAGCAATCCGAAGAAAGGTGATTCCCAAAATTGGGACTCGATCCGCACACCTATCGCCTGATGGGCGATAAAGCAACGGCATGGCGGTGCTGGCAAAGGTTGGCTCGCCCAGGAAAAGCCCTCGGTCCAGCTAACGTGACGGAGCTGGTCGGCCAGCGACGCCGAAGTCTCCGGAGTAGGTTGATGAAGAGATGATAAAGCCCCCGGTCCAGCGATGCAGGTCGTGACGTGGTCGATGCCGGCTTGATGAAGTGACCGTGTGGCAATGCAGGTGTGTCCGCTCCGTGTAATCCATGAGGCGGCGATGTTGGTGACGATTTATCCTTCGCGATGTCGAACTATTGTTCGGCTGGTCGAGATGATGATCCGAAGAAATTGAGCTCGGCTCAACAAAGCGCCGACGTATCTAACGCAGGTCGGCCGCCGTGGAGTGATGTTGTCGAGTTGGTTTGACACCGGCGCGACGGTGAAGTTCGTATTGCAAGAATACTTTTAATACTACTGGGATGTGTTCGAGAATAAAACACAACACCCCATACGAAAACTTCCTTCAAAAAGGATGTCCGAGATCCCGTTCATAAAGAAGATGAATCCGAGTCAGATTCGTTCTCACGCAGAAAACAGATCCAAAAAGTGATGCACTAATCGGAAGTTTCCCGGAGTTTGGACGGTCGGATCGAGCTGAATTTTTGGCAGGTGGTAGATATGGGAATTCCACAGAAAATCAATGGTTGGATCCTCCAAAGGACATCCGAGCTACATGCTGGATACCACGCCCTAAACTCGTCCGGATTCTCATCCAGATTCAATAGGGCTCCGGTATATCGAAGATTGCCGGAGATTCCTCCATCGGAACTCGACGAAATTTTTGCAGGGTTGTTGTAGACTTAATTCCGCATAATTCCACTGAAGTAATCGTTTAAGCGACACTCGAGGAGGCGGTGGCGGCGGATACAAGTTTGTTGTCCAGAAAAACAGCATGGTCGCCTGAGGGCAATGTTGACGTTGAGCCCCCGAGCTCCATGGATGACTCCTCCATGATCTTGATAGAGATAGGAGTTGGTGTTGATGAAGGCCTTCATCCGAACATGACGATCGGAGGTAGGGCACAGTCCTCTGTCAAGCCAAGGTGACCAGTCGAGCTGGTGACGAAGAAGCCGACGTCGCAGTTGACCTGCAGTCGAGCCATTGATCCTTTCGCCGATCACACAGCGAAACTCTCAATGAAAGCACCAATGTCGGTGTCAAAATTGGCGGATCTCGGGTAGGGGGTCCCAAGCAGTGCGTCTTAGGATCAATGGTAACATGAGACAAGGGACACGATGTTTTACCCAGGTTCGGGCCCTCTTGATGGAGGTAAAACCCTGCTTGATTGATATTGATGATGTGGGTATTACAAGAGTAGATCTACCACGAGATCAAGGAGGCTAAACCCTAGAAGCTAGCCTATGGTATGATTGTTGTTGTATATCTATCGACTAGCCTGGCCTTGGTTTATATAATGCACCAGAGGCCTAGGATAACAAGAGTCCTAGCCAAATACGCCGGTGGGGGAGGAGTCCTTGTCTTGATCGCCAAGTCTTGTGGATTCTTCCTTGTATGCGGCAGCTGTCCGGACTGGCCCATGAGTATACGGCCACGGGGGTCCTCGGCCCAATCCAACTGATCGGGAGACGACGTGTTGAGTACCCCCTAATCAAGGACACTATCACTCTCCTTTTAGAAATTAACATTATTTATAATTTTGAAGATGTATGTTTGTCTGTCATCCAAAAAATGATTCTGACAAGCTTGATCCCGAAATTGCGCACAGTGAAGGTCTTGGCACTGGAATCTATCGGCCCCAACCTGGACCAAGTTGTTAGTTTCCTGAGATGCTTTCCCTGCCTGGAGAAGCTATATATCGAGGTGATGTTTCTTTCCTGTTAAATGTTAACCATAAGGGAGTTCAATTTTTGACACTTTTTTTCAAGTTTACAATGACAATGTACTACGATTTCTGAAGGATTTTTGGAGGATTTCAGTACATACATGTCCCCCCCATATTGGTTGCTTGATCCATGTGGTTACAATCCATAAGCATTTCTCCTTTGGATTCATCTGTGCTAGTTTTCTTAGGGAACTTTTCATCCACTCCAACCTCTTATGAAGAAGGCTACATTTTTCTAGATTGTAATCAAATGCCCATGTTAATCATGTCGGATTGAAGATGGCACGTTAGTGCATTTTGCAAATCCTGCAAACCAAATAGGCATGTAGTAGTGTTCAAAACTACATGTAGGCACTAACACGTTTTCTTATTTTGCAGATAAGATTAGGCCCGGTGGTGGATAATGTGATACAGTATAACAATCACATCGAATGCCTAGATCTGCATCTCTCAGAAATTACTTTGAACTCCTACCGAGGGACCTTACCAGAGATTATATTCGCCAGGTTCTTTGTTATCAGAGGAAGGGTGCTGAAGGTAATGAGGTTTGCCCTACATTTATTTCGCAAAAATGAATGGTTTGTTGATCAGCGCCGGTGGCTACGGCAGAATGAAATAGGCTCCAAAAAAGTTGAATTTCATTTTGGAACTTCAGATGATAGAGTACTCAGAAGTCATTGTGTCAACCACATACATGACTTCTCAGTGGCTGACCCCTTTGCAAAAATTATGAGGTTTCGAAACCAATCTTACAAGTGGTAATATTAGTTTGAACCTCTCTTATATCCATGTTCAACGGATCAGCGCGAGCGTTTGTAGCTGATGAGCTGAATTTCATTTCTAATATCAGTTTGAACCTTGTAATCTTCAAATTTGAGCCATATAACTCTAGAATTTGAACCTTGTAATATTTCAAGCTTTTGTGGTACAATCGTTGAAATGGCATCGTATGACACTCTTATATCGGTAGCACTATTTACCTTAATATGCAATGGACATAGATTCTATTAACCATTCTCGAACGTGTCTACCTCGTCGATGTCATGGCACGCGATCTGTATAGCTAACTCGACTGCAATCTTCGACGTTATTGCACATAGTTGGTTTCTTCAACCGTGTGCCCTATAGAGCGCAGAATTAATTATCGCACTCGAGTGTCCATCATCACCCTTCTTTGTAACTTTGAACTCATCACCCACGGTTAAACTTATGACCAAAGTCATTCCACACACTTCATTTTTACAAAGCTTTTTGCCAATAAATGCCCACAATTTGTCCCTCTTCTAGCCGATGCATGTCCAAACTAGCTGGGCGGGAAGCTTGCCGGGTTGCACGGGAACAGGCTCACCAATGATACATTTGGTGCCTCTTCGAGCCCACGCATGATCAAATGAAACATGTGCGGTGTTCGGAAGTGTGCACTGGAATCCTCCGCTATGAACGCGGTGACAAGACGTGACGATTACAGGTCGGTCGGTCCCCATTTATTACAGCGGCCATTTAACCCTTTTGCCTCTTCAACCTTTAGATCGTGCCCACTATTGCAAGAAGCACACCCACCACAACAAATTCTTAGAGGGTTTCCTGCGATGCTCCAATGTCGCTCTGAGCGGCTACCAACGACGAGCAGCAGTTCACCAAACATGTTATGGTGGACACCCACAGAAGGTTCACGGAGCTCTCGGTGGTGTACACCAACAACCCAGTCTGGGTGGAGCACTCCATCCACATCATGGAGTTGTTGCTTACTAAGGAGAAGTACAAGGTGGTCGGGTTCAACCTCGAGTACACCCGCGCTCGTGCCGGGTCTCATCCCAAGGTCGTCGTTGCCCAGATGTGTGTGTGCAGTCACGTCCTCATCTACCACTACTACCTGGCCACAAGGCCTTGCAAGTGTTTCGCCAGGTTTGTCAACAGCCCCCACTACATATTCACTATGGTGGACATCATCAACGATGTAAAGGTGCTCAAGAATTCGGGCATCGCTTGCCCTAATCTTGTCAACATCCAGAGCAAATACAAGATCTAGGGCAGCAACAAGCATGAGAAGGACTCACTGGTTCACCTCGCCGAGGCCATCATCGACCCCTACTACAGAGACATGAAGGATTCCTGCAACAAGGACAAGCGTGCCTGGCACTCGGCCTGGATGGAGAAACTCGACAAAGCTCAAGTCGTGTACGCGACCAAGGAGGTGTACACGAGCTACGACATGTATAGGCGGATCGTTGACATGAGGAAATGCCTCCTTCCCCAAAACAGCCAGGGATCCAGCTAGAAGCAGAGCAATGGCAACAAGAAGTTGATGATTAGATCCTCGTTTCTCCTAGTTTAGTATGCATGTAATTGCTTACTTTGGTGTGTGGAAATGTTATGTGTGTAGTCACTTGTGTAATTGTATGCTTAATTTGGTTATGCAATGTTGTCTTTTTAAGTATATATGTTGATGCTCTGTAGACAGAGCATAGATCATGCAGATAGAGGAAATCACATCGCACATGGACTGAACAATGGAACTTGTCGGTGATGTTTCCATCAATCACTCACAATTGTATACCAGCAATCGTTTGCTCACAACACACACGACTTATTAATAGGAATCGTCTGTGTTGTTATCGGTCTTCCCACACATTTCTGATTGCAGACCTGTTTGCCGCGTATCACACACATCTTGTTAAGTTGAACCATTTTTGTTCTCTTGGCTCAAACGCAAACAGTTCGTCCGAGTGAACTGTATGCCGTATATCACACACACATTCATCGGGCTGACCATTTCTTTTGTGTCGCCTAATCACAAACAGTTCATCCGAGCGAACTGTATGCCGCATATCACACACACCTTCATCTGGCTGCCCATTTTTGTTGTTCCGCCTCATCACAGACAATTTATCAGGGTGAACTGTATGCTGTATATCGCACACACCTTGATCTGGTTGCCCGTTTCTGTTGTTCTGTATCATCGCAAATAGTTCATAGGGATGAATCGTATGCCCCACATCGCATACGCATCTAAAATATGAACCGTATTTTATGTATCCACCATCACAAATGTTTGGCATCTTTTTTGATGCGTTCTTTACATCACCGTTTGCGATTAATGCATCACACGCAGTTTCGTCGAAAGGTCTCTGGTTGTAGTGTCGTGTTAGCAGCATCCTGCAGTAGTGACTATATAATGATCATTGCCTAGATATCGTCATAATTATTTGAGGTTCTATCAATTTCCCAACAGTAATTTGTTTACCCGCCGTATGCTATTTTCTCGAGAGAAGCCACTAGTGAAATATAAGGCCCTCAGGTCTATTCTTTATCATATATTTTCAGATCTATATTGGTATTTGCCTTTTTCTTTATTTGCATCTTTTATTTTCAGATCTATATTACCAAAAACCCAAAAATACCTCGCTGAATTTTATTTGCATCTGCCAAACTATATCTTTACCAATCTTTTACACGAGAGGGATTGAAAACCCCTCTTATGCATCGGGTTGCAAATATTTGTTCTTTGCGTGCAGGTCCCATTTACATAGTGTTGCTTGGTTCTCCTACTAGTTCATGGTATCATAATTGAGGGAAATACCTACCATAGTTATGCTGCATCACACCTTCCTCTTCGGGGAAATACTGACGCGGACACGAGCCATCAAGAAAGGATTTCTGGAGCCGTTGTTGGGGAGACCGATACATCTCCAATGTATCTATAATTTTTTATTGCTCCATGCTATTATATTATCATTTTTGGATGTTTTACAATCATTTTATAGCAACGTCATATCATTTTTTGGGACTAAACTATTGGCATAGTGCCCAGTGTCGGTTGTTGTTTTTTACTTGTTTTTTACTTCACATGAAATCAATACCAAATAGAGTCCAAATGCAGAAAAACTTTTTGGAGATATTTTTCTGGACCAGAAGACACCTGTTGGGCCAAAGAAGTACCAGAGGGGGGCTCCGAGGGGAGTACAACCCACCTAGGCGTGCCTGGGGGCCCAGGCGCGCCCTGGTGGGTTGTGCCCACCTCGTGGCCTCCCGCAGCGTGATACGTCTCCAACGTATCTATAATTTTTGATTGTTCCATGCTATTATATTATCTATTTTGGATGTTTATTGGGATTTAATATGCCCTTTTATATTATTTTTAGGACTAACCTATTAACAGGAGGCCCAGTGCCAGTTTCTATTTTTTGCCTATTTTAGAGTTTTACACAAAAGGAATACCAAACGGAGTCCAAACGGAATGAAACCTTCACGAGGATCTTTCTTGGACCAAAAGCAATCCAGAAGACTTGGAGTTGAAGTCTGGGACCCTACAAGGAGGCCACGAGGTAGGAGGGCGCGCCCCCCACCCTCGTGGGCTCCTCGTAGCTCCACCGACGTACTTCTTTTGCCTATATATACTCCTATACCCTAGAAACATCAGCGGGAGCCACAAAACCACTTTTCCACCGACGTAACCTTCTGTACCCGTGAGATACCATCTTGGGGCCATTTCCGGTGATCTGCCGGAGGGGGAATCGATCACAGAGGGCTTCTACATCAACACCATTGCCTCTCCGATGAAGCGTGAGTAGTTTACCATAGACCTTCGGGTCCATAGTTATTAGCTAGATGGTTTTTCTCTCTCTCTCTATCTCTCTCTCTCTCCTTGATTCTCAATACAAAGTTCTCCTCGATGTTCTTAGAGACCTATTCGATGTAATATTC
Source organism: Triticum dicoccoides (assembly GCF_002162155.2). Lineage (NCBI taxonomy): Eukaryota > Viridiplantae > Streptophyta > Magnoliopsida > Poales > Poaceae > Triticum > Triticum dicoccoides. The sequence goes on from NC_041385.1 coordinate 442,590,716, forward strand.
TTTTGCGGTGTGTTTGTCGAGATCTGATGAATTGTGGATTTATGAACAAGATTATCTATGAATATTACTTGGTTCTTCTCTGAATTCTTATGTGCATGATTTGATATCTTTGCAAGTCTCTTCGAATTATCGGTTTAGTTTGGCCTACTAGATTGATCTTTCTTGCAATAGGATAAGTGCTTAGCTTTGGGTTCAATCTTGCAGTGTTCTTTCCCAGTGACAGTAGGGGTAGTAAGGCATGTATTGTATTGTTGCCATCGAGGATAAAAAGATGGGGTTTATATCATATTGCTTGAGTTTATCCCTACATCATGTCATCTTGCTTAATGCGTTACTCCATTCTTATGAACTTAATACTCTAGGTGCATGTTGGATAGCGGTCGATGTGTGGAGTAATAGTAGTAGATGCAGAATCGTTTCGGTCTACTTGACACGGGCGTGATGCCTATGTTCATGATCATTGCCTTAGATGTCTTTATAATTATGCACTCTTCTATCAATTGCTTGGCAGTAATTTGTTAACCCACCGTAATACTTGCTATCTTGAGAGAAGCCACTAGTGAAACCTATGGCCCCTGGGTCCCTTTCCTATTATATTACATCTCTTTTCCATTATATCGCATCTCGTTTACTATTTTGCAATCTTTACTTTCCAATCTATACAACAAAAATACCAAAAATATTTACTTTACTATCTCTATTAGATCTCAATTTTGCGAGTGACCGTGAAGGGATTGACAACCCATTTATCGCGTTGGTTGCAAGCTTCTTGACTGTTTGTGCAGGTACTAGGTGACTTGTGTGTCGTCTCCTACTGGATTGATACCTTGGTTCTCAAAACTGAGGGAAATACTTATGCTACTTTGCTGCATCACCCTTTCCTCTTCAAGGGAAAACCAACGCATGCTCAAGAGGTAGCAAAAAGGATTTCTAGCGCCGTTGCCAGGGAGATCTACGCCAAGTCAAGACATACCAAGTACCCATCATAAACTCTTCTCCCTCGCATTACATTATATGCCATTCGCCTCTTGTTTTCCTCTCCCCCACTCCTAAAATGATTTTAAAAAACCTTTGCCTTTTCTTCTCCCTTCTTTCATTCGATCTTATGTTTGCTCGTGTCTCCATGTGCCTTCTATGTGCTTGCATCTTTGCTTGCTAAAAATTTATTGATATGGATCCACTTAAAGTGTTCTACTTGGACCATCTTCGATCTATATGTGCTCGTGCTGAAACCCCAACTAGTTTAGTTGAGGGGAAATCTTTAGATGAGCATGCCCATTTTGTGTGTCATCGTTTGTATGAAAAAGGAAGACTCTTATGGGATCAAATAAAAAGGTTGTTGCGCTATGCTTGGAATCTTTGTGAAATTTATGATTTTACTTGTTGCTCTAAGAACCCTAAAAACACCTTCCCTACCTATGTGAGTTTAATGATAATGAAATCCTATCTTCTTATGCCAAAGGTGTTTATAGTTACTATGATATCGAACAAACTGAAGAATGTGTTGCTTTTAAGGGTGCTTAGGAAGTTGCTTCTTTGACTGAAAAGTATGATATTACTCTCTACGAATCTGAAAACTTTGACATACTTAAATATTGCTATGAAAACTATGCTCATAATGGCAATGCCAAAGAATTTATTGAAAGAATGACCGCTGCTTTGGAAGAAAGTAATGATATGCATGAATCTATAGATAATTATGATTCCGATGATTTGATTGAAGTATCCCTTGATGAACATGATGCTTGCTATTCTTGTGGCCATGATGCCAATATTTATGGAGATGAATTTGCTATAGTCCCTTATGTTAAACATGAGATTGTTGCTATTGCACCCATACTTCATAGTTCCTTCGATGAAAAGCATGATTGTAATGATGTTATTATAAATTCTATTAATGTCAATTGTGCTAGTAATATGCAAAACCCTAAGCTTGGGGATGCTAGTTTTGCTATGTCTACTATTTGTTGCAATGATCATGATTGGGGTGATTCTTTTTATGATCTTGAAAATTTATTTGAGCCTCATGATGGATGTGTTTGCTATAATATTGAAAGTGGGTTTGGAAGAGTGTCAACTTTAGGAAATAATTATCCAACTACTTTGGAGATTGATAACTCTTATGCAATTTTTTTATAAAATTGGGTTTGGAGAGGTCATGACTTTAGTTAATATTAATCCCACTATTTTGGAAGAGTGTCAACTTTGCATGCATGTGGATCGTGTTGAGAATATATTATGTTATAGCTATTTTGTTGAATTTTCTTATGATACCACAAGTAATTATTATGAGAGAGGAAAATATGGTTGTAGAAATTTTCATGTTACTAAATTACCTCTCGTTATGTTGAGATTGCTATCGTCTCTTTCTACTTCCTTGCTTATGCTAGTTTTTGCTTGTCTTGATAATTTGTTTGCTTATAAAATGCCTATGCATAGGAAGTATGTTAGACTTAGATGTGTTTGTCACGTGCTATATGATGCTCTCTTTGTGCTTCAATTCTTGTCTTTCATGTGAGCATCATTGAAATTAGCATTGCCTAGCTAGGGGCATTAAACGATAGCGCTTGTTGGGAGGCAACCCAATTTTATTTTTGTTCTTTGTTTTTTGCTCCTGTTTAGTAATAAATAATTCATCTAGCTTCTGTTTAGATGTGGTTTTATGTTTTAGTTAGTGTTTGTGCCAAGTAGAACCTTTGGGAAGACTTGCGTAAAGTCTTTGCGATCTTGCTATAAAAACAGAAACTTTTGCGCTCACGAGATTAGCTGTAAATTTTTTATTGGAGAGTGCTTTTACGTTGATTCTTTTTGCAAATGATTAATAGAAAAATTCCTCACGTCCACCAACTTATTTCAGAATTTTTAGAGTTAAAGAAGTATTCGAAAGTTACAGATTTCTACAGATTGTTCTGTTTTAGACAGATTCTGCTTTTCATGTGTTGTTTCTTATTTTGATGAATCTATGAGTAGTATCGGGGGGTATGAACCATAGAAAGGTTGGACTACATTAGGTTTAACACCAATATAAATAAATAATGAGTTCCTTATAGTACCTTAAAGTGGTGGTTTATTTTCTTATACTAACGGAGCTCATGAGATTTTCTGTTGAAGTTTTGTGTTGTGAAGTTTTCAAGTTTTTGGGTAAAAATTTGATGGATTTTGGAATAAGGAGTGGCAAGAGCCTAAGCTTGGGGATGCCCAAGGCTCCCAAAGGTAATTCAAGGACAACCAAAAGCCTAAGCTTGGGGATGCCCCGGAAGGCATCCCCTCTTTCGTCTTCATCTATCGGTAACTTTACTTGAGGCTATATTTTTATTCACCACATGATATGTGTTTTGCTTGGAGCGTCTTGTATGATTTGAGTCTTTGCTTTTTAGTTTACCACAATCATCCTTGCTGTACACACCTTTTGGGAGAGACACACATGAATCGGAATTTGTTAGAATACTCTATGTACTTCACTTATATCTTTTGAGCTAGACAATATTGCTCTAGTGCTTCGCTTATATCTTTTTTAGAGCACGGTGGTGGTTTTATTTTGTAGAAATTATTGATCTCTCATGCTTCACTTATATTATTTTGGGAGTCTTTCAGAACAGCATGGTAATTTGCTTTGGTTATAAAAATTAGTCCTAATATGATGGGCATCCAAGATGGGTATAATAAAAACTTTCATATAAAGTGCATTGAATACTATGAGAAGTTTGATTCTTTATGATTGTTTTGAGATATGAAGATGGTGCTTTTAGAGTCATGCTAGTTGAGTAGTTGTGAATTTGAGAGATACTTGTGTTAGAGTTTGTAATTCCCGTAGCATGCATGTATGGTGAACCTTTATGTGATGAAGTTGGAGCATGATTTATTTATTGATTGTCTTCCTTATGAGTGGCGGTCAGGGACGAGCGATGGTATTTTCCTACCAATCTATCCCCCTAGGAGCATGTGAGTAGTACTTCGTTTCGATAACTAATAAATTTTTGCAATAAGTATGTGAGTTCTTTATGACTAATGTTGAGTCCATGGATTATACGCACTCTCACCCTTCCAGCATTGCTAGCCTCTCTAGTACCCGCAACTTTCGCCGGTACCATACACCCACCATATACCTTCCTCAAAACAGCCACCATACCTACCTATTATGGCATTTCCATAGCCATTCCGAGATATATTTCCATGCAACTTTCCACCGTTCCGTTTATTATGACACGCTCCATCATTGTCATATTGCTAGCATGATCATGTAGTTGATATCGTATTTGTGGCAAATCCACCGTTCATAATTTTTCATACATGTCACTCTTGAATCATTGCACATCCCGGTACACCGCTGGAGGCATTCACATAGAGTCATATTTTGTTCTAAGTATCGAGTTGTAATCCTTGAGTTGTAAGTAAATAAAAGTGTGATGATCTTCATTATTAGAGCATTGTCCCAGTGAGGAAAGGATGATGGAGACTATGATTCCCCCACAAGTCGGGATGAGACTCCGGACTAAATAAAAGAAGAGGCCATAAAAAAGAGAAAATGCTCAAATAAAAAAATGACAGAAAAAGCGAGAAGGGACAATGCTACTATCCTTTTACCACACTTGTGCTTCAAAGTAGCCCCATGATCTTCATGATAGAGAGTCTCCTATGTTGTCACTTTCATATACTAGTGGGAATTTTTCATTATAGAACTTGGTGTGTATATTCCAATGATGGACTTCCTCAAAAGTGCCCTAGGTCTTCGTGAGCAAGCAAGTTGGATGAACACCCACTTAGTTTTCTTGTTGAGCTTTCATACACTTATAGCTCTAGTGAATCCGTTGCGTGGCAATCCCTACTCACTCACATTGATATCTATTGATGGGCATCTCCATAGCCCGTTGATACGCCTAGTTGATGTGAGACTATCTTCTCCTTTTTGTCTTCTCCACAACCACCATTCTATTCCACCTATAGTGCTATGTCCATGGCTCACGCTCATGTATTGCATGAAGATTGAAAAATTTTGAGAACATCAAAAGTATGAAACAATTGCTTGGCTTGTCATTGGGGTTGTGCATGATTAAATACTTTGTGTGATGAAGATAGAGCATAACCAGACTATATGATTTTATAGGGATAACTTTCTTTGGCCATGTTATTTTGAGAAGACATGATTGCTTTGTTAGTGTGCTTGAAGTATTGTTATTTTTATGTCAATATTAAACTTTTGTCTTGAATCTTTCGAATCTGAACATTCATGCCACAATAAAGAAAATTACATTGATAAATATGCTAGGTAGCATTCCACATCAAAAAAAATCTATTTTTATCATTTACCTACTTGAGGACGAGCAGGAATTAAGCTTGGGGATACTTGATACGTCTCCAACGTATCTATAATTTTTGATTGTTCCATGCTATTATATTAACTGTTTTGGATGTTTAATGGGCTTTAATATGCTCTTCTATATTATTTTTGGGACTAACCTATTAACCGGAGGCCCAGTGCTAGTTTCTGTTTTTTTGCCTATTTTAGAGTTTTACAGAAAAGGAATACCAAACGGAGTCCAAACGGAATGAAACCTTCGCGAGGATCTTTCCTGGACCAAAAGCAATCCAGAAGACTTGGAGTTGAAGTCTAGGACTCTACGAGGAGGCCACGAGGCAGGAGGGCATGCCCAGGGGGGTAGGCATGCCCCCCATCCTCATGGGCCCCTCGTAGCTCCACCGACGTACTTATTTCGCCTATATATACTTTTATACCCTAGAAACATCAGGGGGAGCCATGAAACCACTTTTTCACCGCCGAAACCTTCTGTACCCGTGAGATCCCATCTTGGGGCCTTTTCCGGCAATCTGCCGGAGGGGGAATCGATCACGGAGGGCTTCTACATCAACACCATTGCCTCTCCGGTGAAGCGTGAGTAGTTTACCACAGACCTTCGGGTCCATAGTTATTAGCTAGATGGCTTTTTCTCTCTCTTTGATTCTCAATACAAAGTTCTCCTTGATGTTCTTGGAGATCTATTCGATGTAATATTCTTTGGCGGTGTGTTTGCCAAGATCCGATGAATTGTGGATTTATGGACAAGATTATCTATGAATATTATTTTGTTCTTCTCTGAATTCTTATGTGCATGATTTGATATCTTTGCAAGTCTCTTCAAATTATCGGTTTAGTTTGGCCTACTAGATTGATCTTTCTTGCAATAGGAGAAGTGCTTAGCTTTGGGTCAATCTTGCGGTGTTCTTTCCCAGTGATAGTAGGGGCAGCAAGGCACGTATTATATTGTTGCCATCGAGGATAGACGGGGTTTATATCATATTGCTTGAGTTCATCCCTCTACATCATGTCATCTTGCTTAATGCGTTACTCTGTTCTTATGAACTTAATACTCTAGATGCATCCTAGATAGCGGTCGATGTGTGGAGTAATAGTAGTAGATGCAGAATTGTTTCGGTCTACTTGACACGGACGTGATGCCTATGTTCATAATCATTGCCTTAGATGTCTTCATAATTATGCGCTCTTCTATCAATTGTTTGGTAGTAATTTTTTCACCCACTGTAATACTTGCTATCTTGAGAGAATCCACTAGTGAAACCTATGGCCCCCGGGTCCCTTTCCTATTATATTACATCTCTTTTCCATTATATCACGTCTCGTTTACTATTTTCCAATCTTTAATTTCCAATCTATACAACAAAAATACCAAAAATATTTACTTTACTATCTCTATTAGATCTCACTTTTGTGAGTGACCGTTAAGGGATTGACAACCCCTTTATCGCGTTGGTTGCAAGGTTCTTGATTGTGTTGTGCAGGTACTAGGTGACTTGTGTGTCGTCTTCTACTGGATTGATACCTTGGTTCTCAAAACTGAGGGAAATACTTACGCTACTTTGCTGCATCACCCATTCCTCTTCAAGGGAAAACCAATGCATGCTCAAGAGGTAGCACACCGCCTCTTTGCTATATAAATACCCAAATATTGCAAAAACAATAGGGGAGTCGACGAAAAACAATTCTAGCCGCCGCAAGTTCCAGAACCACAAGATCCAATCTAGACACCATCACGGAGGGGTTCATCATCCTCATTGGTGCCTCTCCAATGATGCGTGAGTAGTTCATTGTAGACCTACGGGTCCGTAGGCAGTAGCTAGATGGCTTCCTCTCTCTCTTTTGATCCTTAATACAATGGTCTTTTTGAGATCTATTTGATATAACTCTTTTTGTGATGTGTTTGTTAGGATCCGATGAACTTTGAGTTTATTATCAGATCTATATTTTTATCCATGAAAGTTATTTGTGTCGTCTTTTGATCTCTTATATGCATGATTACATATAGCCTCATATTTCTTCTTCGAATCTTTGGCTTAGTTAGGCCGACTAGATCGATTTTTATTGCCATGGGAAGAGGTGCTTTGTGATGGGTTTGATCTTACAGTGCTCAATCCCAGTGACAGAAGGGGACATGACACGTATGTATCGTTGCTATTAAGGATAACAAGATGGGGTCTATTCCTACATGAATAGATCTTGTCTACATCATGTCATCGTTCTTATTGCATTACTCCATTTCTCCATGAACTTTACACTAGATGCATGCTGGATAGCGGTCAATGTGTGGAGTAATAGTAGTCGATGCAAGTAGGAGTCGGTCTAGTAATCTTGGATGTGATACCTATATAATGATCATTGCCTGGATATCGTCATAATTATTTGAAGTTCTATCAATTGCCCAGCAGTAATTTGTTTACCGATCGTATGCTATTTTCTCGAGAGAAGCCACTAGTGAAATCTAAGCCCCCGGGTCTATTTTCTCATCATATATCTTCATATCTAATTTGCTATTTGCCTTTTTATTTATTTCAATCTTTTATTTACAGATCTATATTATCAAAAACCCAAAAATACCTCGCTAAATTTTCTTTGCCGTTCTTTTATTTGTATCTACCAAATTATATCTTTACCAACCTTTTACCCAGGAAGGATTGACAACCCCTTTTACGCGTTGTGTTGCAAGTATTTGTTCTTTGTGTGCAGGTACCGTTTACATAGTGTTGTTTGGTTCTCCTACTGGTTCGATAACCTTGGTTTCATCACTGAGGGAAATACCTACCGTAGTTGTGTTGCATCATCCCTTCCTCTACGGGGAAAAACTGATGTGGATACGAGCCATCAACACAGAACTTCTGGCGCCATTGCCAGGGAAGATCAAGTCAAGATAGTCTCCCGACAACTAGCCGATTTATGGCACCATTGCCGGGGAGACATGATCAACATCTATCAGTTTTGTGTGATTGAAGTTTTCGAGTTTTGGGTGAGATCACGATGGATGAAGGAATAAGGAGTAAGAAGAGCCTAAACTTGGGGATGCTACCACACCCCAATGTAATATTCAAGGATGAACAAGCAACTAAGCTTGGGGATGCCCTGAGTGGCATCCCCTCTTTCTTCTAACGACCATCGGTATTTTACTTGAAGCTATATTTTTATTCGTCACATATCATCAGTTTTGCTTGGAGCGTCTTGTATGATATGAGTCTTTGCTTGTTTTTCTTTTTAGTTTGTGTCAAGTATCCTTGCTGAACACACCTATTTGAGAGAGCCAAAATTATGTTATGCTTTTTTAGAATTGCTCTATGTGCTTCACTCAAAATTTTTTGAGCTATGGATTTGCTCTAGTGCTTCACTTATATCTTTTGAGCATGGTGTGCTTTAATATTTTTGAAGAAATGCTCTCATGCTTCACTTAGATTTATTTGAGAGTTAGTGAATTTTTGAAGAAATTCTCTCATGCTTCACTTATATTATTTTGAGAGACGAAAAAATTTATGCTCATGTTCTTCACTGATGTCTGCTAGAACTAACTCGGTATTTCCCCAAAGAGGAAGGGATGATGCAATATAGCGATGGTAGGTATTTCCCTCAGTGATGAGACCAAGGTTATTGAACCAGTAGGAGAACCTCCTCACACCACGTAAACAACACCTGCACACAAATAACAAATACTCGCAACCCGACATGTTAAAGGGGTTGTCAATCCCTTCCGGGTACGGTGCCTCAAGATAGGCAAAAACTTGAGGTAAAAGTGGTAGATAGGATAAATAGATCGCGGAACAAATAAAATGCAGCAAGGTATTTTTGTATTTTTGGTTTAATTTATCAGAAAAAATGCAAGGGAAAATAGATCGCAAAGGCAAATATGATGAAAAGAGACCCAGGGGCCGTAGGTTTCACTAGTGGCTTCTCTCGAGAAAAATAGCAAACGGTGGGAAAACAATTACTGTTGGGCAATTGATAAAACTTCAAATAATCATGACGATATCCAAGCAATGATCATTATATAGGCATCACGTCCAAGATTAGTAGACCAACTCCTGCCTGCATCTACTACTATTACTCCACACATCGATCGCTATCCAGCATGCATCTAGTGTATTAAGTTCATGGAAAAATAGAGTAATGCAATAAGAACGATGAAATGATGAAGACGAGATCCGTTTATCTATTGTGGAGATATAGATCTCATCTTGTTATCCTTAGTAGCAACGATACATACGTGTTGGTTCCCCTTTTGTCACTGGGATCAAGCATCGTAAGATCGAACCCACTACAAAGCACCTCTTCCCATTGCAAGATAAATAGATCAAGTTGGCCAAACAAAACCCAAATATCGGAGAAGAAATACGAGTCTATAAGCAATCATGCATATAAGATATCAAAGGAGACTTAAATAACTTTCATGGATAAAAACATAGATCTGATCATAAACTCAAAGTTCATCGGATCCCAACAAATACACCGCCAAAAGACGTACATCATATGGATCTCCAAGAGACCATTATATTGATAATCAAGAGAGAGATGAAGCCATCTAGCTACTAATTACGGACCTGTAGGTCTACAAAAAACTACTCACGCATCATAGGAGAGGCCCCAATGGAAGTGGTGAACCCCTCCATGATGGTGTCTAGATTGGATCTGGTGGTCCTGGGCTCTGTGGCGGCTGGATCAATATTTCATCGACTCCCCTAGGGTTTTTGGAATATTGTGGTATTTATAGAGAAAAGAGGCGGTTCGGGGGGCACCCGAGGTGGGCAGCACCCACCTGGGCGCGCATGGGCCTCCTGGCGCGCCCTGGTGGGTGCTGCTCCCCTTGAGCAGCCGCCCAGGTGCTTCCTTGGCCCACTGGCTTTCTTTTGGCCCCAAAAAATCCTCCAGGAGTTTTGTTGCATTTCGACTCCGTTTGATATTGATTTCCCGCGATGTAAAAAACATGCAGAAAATAGCTACCGGCACTAGGCACTATGCCAATAGGTTAGTACCAAAAAATGATATAAAATGATTGTAAAACATCCAAGAATGACAATATAACAGCATGGATCAATAAAAAAATTATAGATACGTTGGAGACGTATCATTCACTTAGATTTGTTTGAGCTATCAAAAGCAACATATTAAACTAGTCCCAAAGTGATAGATATCCAAGGAGTATATAATTAAAACATTTATGAAGATCACTGGACAAAATAAACTTGATTCTTTGTAATAGTTTTGAGATACAATGATAGTAATATGTGAGTCATGTTGATGAGTAATTATGCTTTAGTAAGAATATTGGTGTTAAGGTTTGTGATTCCCTATGTAAGCATGAAAGTCAATAATTATACAATGAAATTACATCCTACTTGTGGTGCATTATTCGGTGTTAGTTATGCTCAATTCTCGCTTATGAGATTTTTCGTTTCTTGGTTGGATGCTTCTCAATCTTTTTGCTAGCCTTCATTTGTACTAAGTAGGAATACTACTTGTGCATCCAAAATCCTTAAAACCAGTTTTGCCATACGAGTCCACCATACCTACCAATATGCAGTATTTCTGTGTCGTTCTAAGCAAATTTGTTTCTGCCATCTCTAATTTCAAAATAAATTTCCTTTTTGTGTGCTCGCAGCGTTCATGAAACGGTATAGGGGCTGGCTGATATTTTTTCATGCTAGATGTGTTATTCTAAAGATGAGTGTTTATTCACTTGTCATTGCACGAGATTACGGCAAAGGTATTAGGGATGCCCAGTCCCAAAATGAAAAATGAATTTACTTTATGTTGTCAATAATAAATTCCTTGGAAAGTGTTGGTATGGACGGCACCTGTGGATATGGCTAGCCGTGGAATGTGAAAGTATGGTGGAAAAAGAAATAAACTTTATTTTCTGTTTGGGAACCGCCTATGATATATCTAGCATGGAAAGTATTGGGAACTACTCGATCGTTTTCATTGACAGGAAAGGCATGCCGCCCAAAATGTTTTTTTCTCTAATTTTTTCGCTTTGAGCTCTGGCACCTCTACAAATCCTTACTTCCCTCTGCGAAGGGTCTTTCTATTTACTTTATGCACTTTTTATTTTTAGTCTCCATCTTATCTTATAAAGCACCAACTAAGGGGCACTATGATCGTACTTGAGCATTGGATGTAGCTAATATGCGAGTGTGTTTCATGAATGGATCAATAATTGAGCATATTGGGCTAGGGATAACTCGCTTTAGTGTTGATATTTTGAAAGGCATGGTCACTTATTGATATGCTTGAGTATTGAAATCTTCATGTCAAAACTAGACTATTGCTTTGAACCATATAAAAGTCCATAAGTCCATGCTACAAAAGAAAAGAATATGTGATGAACATGTTAGGCAGCATTCCACATCAAAAAATATGTCTTTATCATTTACCTACTCGAGGACGAGCAGGAATTAAGCTTGGGGATGTTGGTACGTCTCCAACGTATCTATATTTTTTTATTGTTCCATGCTGTTATATTATCTTTCTTGGATGTTTTACAATCATTTTATTGCAACTTTATATCATTTTTGGGACTAACCTATTGACATAGTGCCTAGTGCCAGTTGTTGTTTTTTGCTTGTTTCTTACTTCGCAGAAAATCAATACCCAACGGAGTCCAAACGCAGCAAAACTTTTTGGAGATTTTTTCTGGACCAGAAGACACCTGTTGGGCCAAAGAAGTACTAGAGGGGGGCTCCGAGGGTAGCACAACCCACCTGGGCGCGCTTGAGGGCCCAGGTGTGCCCTGGTGGGTTCTGCACCGCCTCTTTGCTCAATAAATACCCAAATATTCCAAAAACCCTAGGGGCGTCGACGAAAAACAATTCCAGCCACCGCAAGTTCCAGAACCACGGCATCCAGTCTAGACACCATCACGGAGGGGTTCATCATCCTCATTGGTGCCTCTCCGATGATGTGTGAGTAGTTCATTGTAGACCTACGGGTCCGTAGGCAGTAGCCAGATGGCTTCCTCTCTCTCTTTTGATCCTCAATACAATGGTCTCTTGGAGATCTATTTGATATAACTCTTTTTGTAGTGTGTTTGTTGGGATTCAATGAACTTTGAGTTTTTGATCAGATCTATATTTTTATCCATGAAAGTTATTTGAGTCTTCTTTTGATCTCTTTTATGCATGATTACTTATAGCATCATATTTCTTCTTCGAATCTTTGGTTTAGTTAGTCCAACTAGATCAATTTTTCTTGCCATGGGAAGAGGTGCTTTGCGATGGGTTCGATCTTACAGTGCTCAATCCCAGTGGCAGAAGGGGACATGACATGTATGTATCATTGCTATTAAGGATAACAAGATGGGACCTATTCCTACATGAATAGATCTTGTCTACATCATGTCATCGTTCTTATTGCATTACTCCGTTTCTCCATGAACTTAATACACTAGATGCATGCTGGATAGCGGTCGATGTGTGGAGTAATAGTAGTAGATGCAGGCAAGAGTCGGTCTACTAATCTTGGACGTGATGCCTATATAATGATCATTGCCTGGATATCGTCATAATTATTTGAAGTTCTATCAATTGCCCAATAGTAATATGTTTACCCACCGCATGCTATTTTCTCGAGAGAAGCCACTAGTGAAATCTACGACCACCGGGTATATTTTCTCATCATATATCTTCAGATCTAAATTGGTATTTGCCTTTTTTAATTTTTTGCATCTTTTATTTTCAGATCTATATTATCAAAAACCAAAAATACCTCGCTGAATTTTATTTACCATTATTTTATTTGCATCTACAAAATTATATCTTTACCAATCTTTTATCTGAGAGGGATTGACAACCCGTCTTACGCGTCGGGTTGCAAGTATTTGTTCTTTGTGTGCTGGTACCGTTTACATAGTGTTGCTTGGTTCTCCTACTAGTTCAATAACCTTGGTTTCATCTCTGAGGGAAATATCTACCGTAGCTGTGTTGCATCATTCCTTCCTCTTCGGGGAAAAATTGACGCGGACACGAGCCATCAGAGACATCATCAAAATCTATCAGGCTCCTAATCACAAATCTCATCTCCTTGCAATTTCCGTTATTTGCCATTTGCCTCTCGTTTTCATCTCCCCCACTTCACACAAAAATGTTGTTTTATTCGCCCTCTTTTTCGTTCGCTGTTTTCTAGTCAGATCTCTTATTTGCTTGAACTCGCCACCATGAGTGACTTTGGTATGGCAGAAACAGATGATGGCCTAACTCCTAAAATTGGACGATTTGGCAATCTGGATGCTGAAACTTTTGTTTTATGGCAAGGGAGCATTATGGGAAAAGAAAATATTCAAGAACTTTTCAATAGTGTCGGAAATTTGACTCTTGGTGATACTCCTATACTTAAAAGAACTAAATCATATGCGGAAGCTATTTCAGCACTAGTTCTGAAACTTGAAAATAGATTTATCCGTACCCATCCTACCTTGCAGAGATTGTTTGAGTTACCCGTTATAAAAGATCCTAAAGCTAAAAAGATAGCCACCCATGTTCTTATGAATGAATTTGATTACATAATATGGGAAGCTAGGGAAATCTTTGATTTTCATGGTATGAACCGTGAAAAACCGGTGATAGATGAGATCCTTCCTAATAGTGATTATATGTTGAGACTTTTGCTTGGAAATAATAAAATATTTGATGAGAATCTTAAAAGGGAAATTCCCATTTTAGATATAATCCAACAAGTTTTCAATGATGCCAATAAACAATATTCTTGGATTGTTGCCGGAAATCAAAGGGGGTACATAGATGTGCAACTTTATAATGCTAAAATTACTGTGGATAATGTGTTTCAAGTTATTTTTGCAAAACATCCTGACAAGACCACATCTACGGAGAATAAGAAGAAAGATGATAATACTTGAAACTATGCATTATGCCTAGCTAGGGGCACAAAACGATAGTGCTTGTTGGGAGGCAACCCAATGAATTAAATTTATTTTTGCCTTTTTCTTTATGTTCTTGAGTGTTTGCACAATTATGCTATTGTTATCATTGTGTTTTTATGTTTTGATTAGTGTTTGTGCCAAGTAAAGCCTTTGAGATTATGTTGGGTGATAGTTGACTTGATGTTGTTGGAAAATAGAAACTTTGTGCGCCAGTAGCAGAATTGTTAAAAATCACAGAAGCATGATAAAATTCTGAATTATTTTACACAATATTTATATACAAACTGCCCACGTTGTCCTAATTTTTTAGAATTTTTGGAGTTACACAAGTATTTGAAGTTTTCAGATTTCTACAAACTGTTTTGTTTTTGACAGATTCTATTTTCTTTGCATTATGTGCTTATTTTTATTAATCTATGGATTGTATCGGGGGGTATAAGCCATGGTAAAGTTGAAATACAGTAGATATAATGCAAAAATAAAATATGAATGGGTTTGCAACAGTACTTAGAGTAGTGATTTTCTTTCTTATACTAACGGATCTCACGAAGGTTTTGTTAAGTTGTGCGTGATTGAAGTTTCCAAGTTTTGGGTGAGATCACGATGGATGAAGGAATAAGGAGTAAGAAGAGCCTAAGCTTGGAGATGCCCCAT
>NC_041385.1:442606094-442633872 GCF_002162155.2 Triticum dicoccoides
CCCCTCTTTCTTCTAATGACCATTGGTATTTTACTTGAAGCTATATTTTTATTCATCACATATCATGACTTTTTCTTGGAATGTCTTGTATGATATGAGTCTTTGCTTGTTTTGCTTTTTAGTTTGTCACAAGTATCCTTGCTATACACACCTATTTAAGCGAGCCAAAATTATGCTATGATTTGTTAGAATTGCTCTAGTGCTTCACTTATATCTTTTTTAGCACGGTGTGCTTTAATATTTTTGAAGAAATGTTCTCATGCTTCACTTAGATTTATTAGAGAGTTAGTAATTTTTTGAAGAAATTCTCTCATGCTTCACTTATATTATTTTGAGAGACGAAAAAATTTATGCTCATGTTCTTCACTTTAATTTGTTTGAGCTTACCAAAAGCAATTGCAACATATGAAACTAGTCCCAAAGTGATAGATATTCAGAGAGATATATTAAAAACTTTCATGAAGATCATTGGACAAAATAATCTTGATTTTTTGGAATAGTTTTGAGATATGATGATAGTGATATGTGAGTCATGTTGGTGAGTAATTATGCTTTAGTAAGAATATTGGTGTTAAGGTTTGTGATTCCCTATGCAAGCACGAAAGTCAATAGTTATGCAATGAAATTACATCCTACTTGTGGTGCATTATTTGGTGTTAGTTATGCTTAATGCTCACTTACGTGATTTTTCGTTTCTTGGTTGGTTGCTTCTCAATCTTTTTGCTAGCCTCCATTTGTACTAAGTAGAAATACTAATTGTGCATCCAAAATCCTTAAACCCAGTTTTGCCATATGAGTCCACCATACCTACTTATATGCGGTATTCATGTGCCGTTCTAAGTAAATTTGTATGTGCCATCTCTAATTTTCAAATTAAATTTCCTTTTTGTGTGCCCATACCGCTCATGAAGCGGCATGGGGTGGTCAATATTTTCTATGCTAGATGTGTTATTCTCAAGATGAGTGTTTATTCACTTGTCATTGCACGAGAGTATGGCGGTAATAGGGATGCCCAGTTCCGAAATGAGATAGAAATTAACTATATTTTTTCAAATAATAAATTCCTTGGAAAGTGTTGGTATGGATGGCACCCGTGGATACGGCTAGCCGTGGAATGTGAAAGGATGGTGGAAAAAGGAATAAACTTTATTTTCTGTTTGGGAACCACCTATGGTATATCTAGCATGGAAAGTGTTAGGAACTACTCAGTCGTTTTCGTTGACGGGAAAAGTATACCTCTCAAAAATATTTATCTCTCAATTTTTCTTTTGAGCTCTAGCACCTCTAAAAATCCCTACTTCCCTCTCCGAAGGGCCTTTCTATTTACTTTATGCAATTTTTATTTTTATTTGAGTCTCCATCTTGTCTTATGAAGTACCAACTAAGGGGCACTATGATCGTACTTGAGCATTAGATGTAGCTAATATGCGAGTGTGTTTCATGAATGAATCAATGATTGAGCATGATGGGCTAGGGATAACTTGCTTTAGTGTTGATATTTTGAAAGACATGGTTGCTTGTTGATGTGCTTGAGTATTGAAATCTTCATGTCAAAACTAGACTATTGCTTTGAACCATATAAAAGTCCATATGTCCATGCTACAAAAGAAAAGCATATGTGATGAACATGTTAGGCAGCATTCCACATCAAAAATTCTGTTTTTATCATTTACCTACTCGAGGACGAGCAAGAATTAAGCTTGGGGATGCGGATATGTCTCCAACTTATCTATAATTTTTTCCACGCTGTTATATTATCATTCTTGTATGTTTTACAATCATTTTATAGCAACTTTATATCATTTTTTGGGACTAACCTATTGACATAGTGCCCAGTGCCAGTTGAAGTTTTTTGCTTATTTTTTACTTCGTAGAATATCAGTACCAAACGGAGTCCAAATGCAACAAAACTTTTTGGAGAATTCTTCTGGACTAGAAGACACCTGTTGGGCCAAAGAAGTACCAGAGGGGTGCCCCGAGGGGGGCACAACCGCCCACCTTGGTGGCCTCCCGCACTGCCTCTTTGCCCTATAAATACCCAAATATTCTAGAAATCCTAGGGGAGTCGACAAACACAATTCCAGCCGCCGCAAGTTCCAGAACCACTAGATCCAATGTAGACACCATCACGGAGGGGGTCATCATCCTCATTGGTGCCTCTCCGATGATGTGTGAGTAGTTCATTGTAGACCTACTGGTCTGTAGGTAGTAGCTGAAGGAAATATGCCCTAGAGGCAATAATAAAGTTATTATTTATTTCCTTATTTCATGATAAACGTTTATCAATCATGCTAGAATTGTATTAACCGGAAACTTAGTACATGTGTGAATACATAGACAAAACATATTGTCCCTAGTATGCCTCTACTTGACTAGCTCGTTAATCCAAGATGGTTATGTTTCCTAACCATATACATGTGTTGTCGTTTAATGAACTGGATCACATTATTAGGAGAATGATGTGATGGACATGACCCATCCGTTAGCTTAGCATTATGATCGTTATAGTTTCATTGCTACTGCTTTCTTCATGACTTATACAAGTTCCTCAGACTATGAGATTATGCAACTCCCGAATACTGGAGGAACACTTTGTGTGCTATCACACGTCACAATGTAAATGGGTGATTTTAAAGATGCTATACAGGTGTCTCCGAAGGTGTTTGTTTGGTTGGCACAAATCGAGATTAGGATTTGTCATTCCATGTTTCGGAGAGGTATCTTTGGGCCCTCTCAGTAATGCTCATCACTATAAGCCTTGCAAGCATTGTGACTAATGAGTTAGTTACGAGATGAAGTATTACAGAACGAGTAAAGAGACTTGCCGGTAACGAGATTGAACTAGGTATGATGATACCGACGATCAAATCTCGGGCAAGTACCATACCAGTGACAAAGGGAACAACGTATGTTGTTATGCGGTTTGACCGATAAAGATCTTCGTAGAATATGTAGGAGCCAATATGAGCATCCAGGTTCCGCTATTGGTTATTGACCGGAGATGCGTCTCGGTCATGTCTACATAGTTCTCGAACCCGTAGGGTCCGCATGCTTAACGTTTGATGATGATTTGTATTATGTGTTATGTGTTTTGATGACCGAAGTTTGTTCGGAGTCCCGGATGAGATCACGGACATGACGAGGAGTCTCAAAATGGTCGAGACATAAAGATTGATATATTGGATGACTATATTCGGACACCGGAAGTGTTCCAGAGAAGTTTCAGATAAAATCAGAGTGTTAGAGGGTTACCGGAACCCCCCGGGGGAACTAATGGGCCACATCGGTCTTGGTGGAGAGAGAGAGAGAGGGGCGGCCAGGGCAGGCCATGCGCCCCCTCCCCCTTGGGTCTGAATTGGACTAGGGAAGGGGGGCGGCGCTCCCCTTTCCTTCTCCCTCTCCTTCTTTCCCCCTCTCTCCCTCTTGGTGGAATCCTACTAGGACTAGTAGTCCTAGTAGAACTCCCCTTGAGGGGCGCGCCCTAGGAGGGCCGGCCGGCCTCCCCCTTGCTCCTTTATATACGGGGGCAGGGGGCACCCTATAACACACAAGTTGATCTTTTAGCCGTGTGCGGTGCCCCCTTCACAGTTACACACCTCGGTCATATTGTCGTAGTGCTTAGGCGAAGCCCTGCGCCGGTAACTTCATCATCACCATCGCCACATTGTCGTGCTGACGAAACTCTCCCTCGGCCTCAACTGGATCAAGAGTACGAGGGATGTCATCAAGCTGAACGTGTGCTGAACGCGGAGGTGTTGTACGTTCGGTACTTGGATCGGTTGGATCGCGAAGATGTTCGACTACATCAACCGCGTTAACAAATGCTTCCGCTTTCGGTCTACGAGGGTACATGGACACACTCCCCCCTCTCGTTGCTATGCATCTCCTAGATAGATCTTGCGTGATCGTAGGATTTTTTTTGAAATTAGTGCGTTCCCCAACAGTGGCATCTGAGCCAGGTCTATGCGTAGATGTTATATGCACGAGTAGAACACAAAGAGTTGTGGGCGATAATAGTTATACTGCTTACCACCAACATCTTACTTTGATTCGGCGATATTGTTGGATGAAGCGGCCCAGACCGACATTACATGACCGCGTTCATGAGACTGGTTCTACCGACGTGCTTTTGCACAAAGGTGGCTGGCGGGTGTCTGTTTCTCCAACTTTATTTGAATCGAGTTTGACTACAACCGGTCCTTGTTGAAGGTTAAAACAACAAACTTGACGAAAAATCGTTGTGTTTTTATGCGTAGGTAAGAACGGTTCTTGCTAGAAGCCTGTAGCAACCACGTAAAAGTTGCAACAACAAAGTAGAGGACGTCTAACTTGTTTTTGCAGGGCTTGCTATGATGTGATATGGTCAAGGCATGATATGATATAAATTGTTGTATGAGATGATCATGTTTTCTAACAAAGTTATCGGCAACTGGCAGGAGCCATATGGTTGTCGCTTTATTGTATGCAATGCAATTGCCATGTAATTGTTTTACTTTATCACTAAGCGGTAGCGATAGTCATAGTAACAATAGTTGGCGAGACGACAACGATAATACGATGGAGATCAAGGTGTCGCGCTGATGAAGATGGAGATCATGACGATGCTTCGGTGATGGAGATCATGAGCACAAGATGATGATGGACATATCATGTCACATATTTTGATTGCATGTGATGTTTATCTTTATGCATCTTATTTTGCTTAGTACGGCTGTAGCATTATAAGATGATCCCTTACTAAATTTCAAGGTACAAGTGTTCTCCCTGAGTATGCACCGTTGCTACAGTTCGTCGTGCCGAGACACCACGTGATGATCGGGTGTGATAAGCTCTAAGTTCACATACAACGGGTGCAAGCCAGTTTTGCACACACAGAATACTCGGGTTAAACTTGACGAGCCTAGCATATGCATATATGGCCTCGGAACGCTGAGACCGAAAGGTCGAACGTGAATCATATAGTAGATATGATCAACATAGTGATGTTCACCATTGAAAACTACTCCATCTCACGTGATGATTGGACATGGTTTAGTTGATTTGGATCACGTGATCATTTAGATGACTAGAGGGATGTCTATCTAAGTGGGAGTTCTTAAGTAATATGATTAATTGAACTTTAATTTATCATGAACTTAGTCTTGATAGTTATTTTGCATGTCTATATTATTGTAGATCAATGGCCCATGCTACCGTTCCTTTGAATTTTAATGCGTTCCTAGAGAAAGCTAAGTTGAAAGATGAGGGCAGCAACTACATGGACTGGGTTAGTAACTTGAGGATTATCCTCATTGCTGCAAAGAAGAATTACGTCCTAGAAGCACCGCTGGGTGCCAGGCCTGCTGCAGATGCTATTGATGATGTGAAGAACGTCTGATAGAGCAAAGCTGATGACTACTCGATAGTTCAGTGTGCCATGCTTTACGACATAGAATCCGGACTTCAAAGATGTTTTGAGCGTCATGGATCATATGAGATGTTCCAAGAATTGAAGTTAATATTTCAAGCAAATGCCCGAGTTGAGAGATATGGAGTCTCAACAAGTTCTACAGCTGCAAAATGGAGGATAATAGTTCTGTCAGTGAACACATACTCAGAATGTCTGGGTACCATAACCACTTGACTCAGACGGGAGTTAATCTTCCTGATGATAGTGTCATTGATAGAGTTCTTCAATCACTGCCACCAAGCTATAAAGGCTTTGTAGTGAACTATAATATGCAAGGGATGAACAAGACTATTCCCGAGCTCTTCGCGATGCTAAAGGTTGCGGAGGTAGAAATCAAGAAGGAGCATCAAGTGTTGATGGTCAACAAGACCACTAGTTTCAAGAAAAAGGGCAAAGGGAAGAAGGGGAACTTCAAGAAGAACGGCAAAAAGGTTGCTGCTCAAGAGAAGAAACCCAAGTCTGGACCTAAGCCTGAAACTGAGTGCTTCTACTACAAAGGGACTAGTCACTGGAAGCGGAACTGCCCCAAGTATTTGGCGGATAAGAAGGATGGCAAAGTGAAAGGTATATTTGATATACATGTTATTGATGTGTACCTTACTAATGCTCGTAGTAGTGCCTGGGTATTTGATACTGGTTCTGTTGCTCATATTTGCAACTCAAAACAGGGGCTATGGATTAAACAAAGATTGGCTAAGGACGAGGTGATGATGCGCGTGGGAAATGGTTCCAAGGTCGATGCGATCGTTGTCAGCACGCTACCTCTACATCTACCTTCGGGGTTAGTTTTAGACCTGAATAATTGTTATTTGGTGCCAGTGTTGAGCATGAACATTATATCTGGATCTTGTTTGATGTGAGACGGTTATTCATTTAAATCAGAGAATAATGGTTGTTCTATTTATATGAGTAATATCTTTTATGGTCATGCACCCTTGATGAGTGGTCTATTTTTTTTTTAATCTCGATAGTGATGATACACATATTCATAATATTGAAGCCAAAAGATGCAAAGTTAATAATGATAGTGCAACTTATTTGTGGCACTGCCGTTTGGGTCATATCAGTGTAAAGCGCATGAAGAAACTCCATACAGATGGACTTTTGGAATCACTTGATTATGAATCACTTGGTGCTTGCGAACCGTGCCTCATGGGCAAGATGACTAAAACTCCATTCTCCGGAACAATGGAACGAGCTACTGACTTATTGGAAATAATACATACAGATGTATGCGGTCCAATGAGTGTTGAGGCTCGTGGAGGGTATCGTTATTTTTTTACCTTCACAGATGATTTGAGCAGATATGGTTATATCTACTTAATGAAGCATAAGTCTGAAACATTTGAAAAGTTCAAAGAATTTCAGAGTGAAGTGGAAAATCATCGTAACAAGAAAATAAAGTTTTCTACAATCTGATCGTGGAGGTGAATATTTGAGTTACGAGTTTGGTCTTCATTTGAAACAACATGGGATAGTTTCACAACTAACGCCACCTGGAACACCACAGCGAAATGGTGTGTCCGAACGTCGTAACCATACTTTATTGGATATGGTGCGATCTATGATGTCTCTTACTGATTTACCGCTATCATTTTGGGGTTATGCTTTAGAGACGGCTGCATTCACTTTAAATAGGGCATCATCAAAATCCGTTGAGACGACGCCTTATGAAGTGTGGTTTGGCAAGAAACCAAAGTTGTCGTTTCTTAAAGTTTGGGGCTGCGATGCTTATGTGAAAAAGCTTCAACCTGATAAGCTCGAACCCAAGTCGGAGAATTGCGTCTTCATAGGATACCCAAAGGAAACTGTTGGGCACACCTTCTATCACAGATCCGAAGGCAAAATATTTGTTGCTAAGAATGGATCCTTTCTATAGAAGGAGTTTCTCTCGAAAGAAGTGAGTGGGAGGAAAGTAGAACTTGATGAGGTAATTGTACCTTCTCCCTTATTGGAAAGTAGTTCATCACAGAAATCAGTTCCAGTGATTCCTACACCAATTAGTGAGGAAGTTAATGATGATGATCATGAAACTTCAGATCAAGTTACTACCGAACCTCGTAGGTCTTCCAGAGTGAGATCCACACCAGAGTGGTACGGTAATCCTATTCTGGAAGTCATATTACTAGATTATGGTGAACCTACGAACTATGAGGAAGTGATGATGAGCCCAGATTCCACGAAATGGCTTGAGGCCATGAAATCTGAGATGGGATCCATGTATGAGAACAAAGTGTGGACTTTGGTGGACTTTCCCGATGATCGGCAAGCCATAGAAAATAAATGGATCTTCAAGAAGAAGACCGACGCAGACGGTAATGCTACTGTCTACATGGCTCGACTTGTTGCGGAAGGTTTTCGACAAGTTCAAGGAGTTGACTATGATGAGACTTTCTCACCCGTACCGATGCTTAAGTCTGACCGAATCATGTTAGCAATTGCCGCATTCTATGATTATGAAATTTGGCAGATGAATGTCAAAACTGCATTCCTGAATGGATTTCTGGAAGAAGAGTTGTATATGATGCAACCAGGAGGTTTTGTCGATCCAAAGGGTGCTAACAAAGTGTGCAAGCTCCAGCGATCCATTTATGGACTGGTGCAAGCCTCTCGGAGTTGGAATAAATGTTTTGATAGTGTGATCAAAGCATATGGTTTTATACAGGCTTTTGGAGAAGCATGTATTTACAAGAAAGTGAGTGGGAGCTCTGTAGCATTTCTAATATTATATGTGGATGACATATTGTTGACTGGAAATGATATAGAATTTCTGGATAGCATAAAGGGATACCTGAATAAGAGTTTTTTCATGAAAGACCTCGGTGAAGCTGCTTACATATTGGGCATCAAGATCTATAGAGATAGATCAAGACACTTAATTGGACTTTCACAAAGCACATACCTTGATAAAGTTTTGAAGAAGTTCAAAATGGATCAGTCAAAGAAAGGGTTCTTGCCTGTGTTACAATGTGTGAAGTTGAGTCAGACTCAATGCCCGACCACTACAGAAGATAGAGAGAAAATGGAAGTCATTCTCTATGCTTCAGCCATAGGTTCTATCATGTATGCAATGTTGTGTACCAGACCTGATGTGTGCCTTGCTATAAGCATGGCAGGGAGGTACCAAAGTAATCCCGGAGTGGAGAACTGGACAACGGTCAAGAACATCCTGAAATACCTGAAAAGGACTAAGGATATGTTTCTCGTTTATGGAGGTGAAAAAGAGCTCGTCCTAAACGGTTACATTGATGCAAACTTTGACACTGATCCGGATGACTCTAAGTCGCAAACCGGATACGTATTTTTATTGAATGGATGAGCTGTCAGTTGGTGCAGTTCCAAGCAGAACATCGTGGCGGGATCTACGTGTGAAGCGGAGTACATTGCTGCTTCGGAAGCAGCAAATGAAGGAGTCTGGATGAAGGAGTTCATATCCAATCTAGGTGTCATACCTAGTGCATGGGGTCCAATGAAAATCTTTTGTGACAATATTAGTGCAATTACCTTGGCAAAGAAATCCAGATTTCCTAAGAGAACCAAGCACATCATGAGATGCTTCAATTCCATCTGTCATCAAGTGTCGGAGGGGGACATAGAGATTTGCAAGATACATACGGATCTGAATGTTGCAGGTCCATTGACTAAGCCTCTTCCACGAGCAAAACATGATCAGCACCAAAGCTCCATGGGTGTTAGAATCATTACTGTGTAATCTAGATTATTGACTCTAGTGCAAGTGGGAGACTGAAGGAAATATGCCCTAGAGGCAATAATAAAGTTATTATTTATTTCCTTATTTCATGATAAATGTTTATTATTCATGCTAGAATTGTATTAACCGGAAACTTAGTACATGCGTGAATACATAGACAAAACATATTGTCCCTAGTATGTGTCTACTTGACTAGCTCGTTAATCAAAGATGGTTATGTTTCCTAACCATAGACATGTGTTGTGATTTGATGAACGGGATCACATCATTAGGAGAATGATGTGATGGACATGACCCATCCGTTAGCTTAGCATTATGATCGTTACAGTTTCATTGCTACTGCTTTCTTCATGACTTATACAAGTTCCTCAGACTATGAGATTATGCAACTCCCGAATACCGGGGGAACACTTTGTGTGCTATCGAACGTCACAACGTAAATGGGTGATTATAAAGATGCTCTAAAGGTGTCTCCGAAGGTGTTTGTTGGGTTGGCATAGATCGAGATTAGGATTTGTCACTCCGTGTTTCGGAGAGGTATCTCTAGGCCCTCTCGGTAATGCTCATCACTATAAGCCTTGCAAGCATTGTGACTAATGAGTTAGTTATGGGATTAAGTATTACAGAACGAGTAAAGAGACTTGCCAGTAACAAGATTGAACTAGGTATGATGATACCGATGATTGAATCTCGGGCAAGTAACATACCGATGACAAAGGGAACAACGTATGTTGTTATGCGGTTTGACCAATAAACATCTTCGTAGAATATGTAGGAGCCAATATGAGCATCCAGGTTCCGCTATTGGTTATTGACCGGAGATGTGTCTCGGTCATGTCTACATAGTTCTCGAACCCGTAGGGTCCGCACACTTAACGTTCGATGACGATTTGTATTATGAGTTATGTGTTTTGATGATCGAAGTTTGTTCGGAGTCCTGGATGAGATCACGGACATGACGAGGAGTCTCGAAATGGTCGATACATAAAGATTGATATATTGGACGACTATATTTGGACACCGGAAGTGTCCCGGAGAAGTTTTGGATAAAATCGGAGTACCAGAGGGTTACCGGAACCCCCCGGGGGAACTAATGGGCCACATGGGCCTTGGTGGAGAGAGAGGGGCGGCCAGGGCAGGCCGCGCGCCCCCTCCCCCTTGGGTCCGAATTGGACTAGGGAAGGGAGGGGCGCCCCCTTTCCTTTTCCCTCTCCCCCTCCTTCCTTCCCCCTCTCTCCCTCTTGGTGGAATCCTACTAGGACTAGTAGTCCTAGTAGGACTCCCCTTGAGGGGCGCGCCCTAGGAGGGCCGGCCAACCTCCCCCTTGCTCCTTTATATACGGGGGCAGGGGCACCCTAGAACACACAAGTTGATCTTTTAGCCGTGTGTGGTGCCCCCCTCCACAGTTACACACCTCGGTCATATCGTCGTAGTGCTTAGACGAAGCCCTGCGCCGGTAACTTCATCATCACCGTCGCCATGCCGTCGTGCTGACGAAACTATCCCTCGGCCTAAACTGGATCAAGAGTATGAGGGACGTCATCAATCTGAACATGTGCTGAACGAGGAGGTGCCGTACGTTCGGTACTTGGATCGGTTGGATCGCGAAGACGTTCGACTACATCAATCGCATTAACTAACGCTTCCGCTTTCGGTCTATGAGGGTACGTGGACACACTCTCCCCTCTTGTTGCTTTGCATCTCCTAGATAGATCTTGCGTGATCGTAGGATTTTTTTTGAAATTACTGCGTTCCCCAACAGTAGCTAGATGGCTTCTTCTCTCTTTCTGATTCTCAATACAATAGTCTCTTGGAGATCTATTTGATGTAACTCTTTTTGCAGTGTGTTTAGTGGGATCCGATGAACTTCGAGTTTATGATCAGATCTATTTATCCATGGAAGTTATTTGAGTTTCTTTGATCTCTTATATGCATGATTACTTATAGCCTTGTATTGCTACTTCGAATCTTTGGTTTAGTTAGGCCGACTAGATCGATATTTCTTGCCATGGGAAGATGTGCTTTGTGATGGGTTCGATCGTACAGCATTCTTTCCCAGTGACAGAAGGGGCAGCAAGACATGTATGTATCATTGCTATTAAGGATAACAAGATGGGGGCTATTCCTACATGAATAGATCTCGTCTACATCATGTCATAATTCTTATTGCATTACTCCATTTCTCCATGAACTTAATACACTAGATGCATGCTAGATAGTGGTCGATGTTTGGAGTAATAGTAGTAGATGCAGGCATGAGTCGGTCTACTAAATCTTGGATGTGATGCCTATATAATGATCATTGCCTAGATATCGTCATTATTATTTGAGGTTCTATCAATTGCCCAACAGTAATTTGTTTACTCACCATATGCTATTTTCTCGAGAGAAGCCACTAGTGAAATCTACGGCCCCCGGGTCTATTCTTTATCATATATTTTTCAGATCTATATTGGTATTTGCATTTTTCTTTATTTGCATCTTTTATTTTCAGATCTATATTACCAAAAATCCAAAAATACCTCACTGAATTTTATTTGCCGTTATTTTATTTGCACCTACCAAACTATATCTTTACCAATCTTTTACTCGAGAGGGATTGAAAACCCCTCTTACACATCGGATTGCAAGTATTTGTTCTTTGTGTGTAGGTACCGTTTACATAGTGTTGCTTGGTGCTCCTACTGGTTCGATAACCTTGGTTTCATAACTAAGGAAAATACCTACCGTAGCTGTGCTGCATCATCCCTTCCTCTTCGGGGAAATACTAACGCGGACACGAGCCATCACACGCTTGCAACCAAGTAGGGAGGTCGCGCTTTTGGTCTTCGGTTCGAGGGATTGTTCGTGGGCGGTTCGATGGATAGTTCATCGATGGTTCGAGGGACTCCAAGTTTGATCAATACCAACATGTTATTCTTCCCCTACAACTCACTGACAATAAAGATATTGATATTGGGTGTTCGTAGGTGCGATTTTTTTTGTTTTCTACTACGTTTCCCAACACTGCCATCATATTACATTACATGACCAGATACATGTTTCCATTTGCCTTGCATAATCATAGTATGGTTAGCTTCATATTTTGATGGCTTGTTCATTTTTTGATGTCTATGCTACTCCTGATCATTGCACATCCTGGTACACCACTAGAGGCATTCATAATATAGAGTTTCTCTCATGTATTCAGTTTTGAGTTATGATTACATTCAATTGGAGTGGGTCATTGTAAAGTGCTGCTTCTACAACAAGATGAGGGAGAGAAAAGAAAAGATGCACCACAGAGGTGCCACAAAAAAAGAAAAGGAGAAAAAGGTGAGGAAGAGAGAAGGAGCAACACCATTATCTTTTTTATCAAACACTTATGCTTGAAAGTAGCACAACTCCATGCATTGTAAAGTAGAATGTTTCATGAACTTCATATGTTTCATACTTGTGGGGAACCTACATTACGGAACTTGGCTTGATATTCTGATGACAAGCATCCTCAAAAGCTTGAGGTCTTCATGAGCAAGCAAGTTGGATGCACCCCCTTAGTCCATAGGAGAGCTTTCACATATTCATAGCTCTTTGTGCATCCTAATTGCATGGAGATCACTACTCCTTGCGTTTACATCGATCATAAGGCCTTCTCCATAGCCCAATGGTCAGCTGCATTGATGCAAGACTTTCTATGTTTTTTACTTCTCAAAACCCCAATCATTATTCTATTTTCGCTTTAAGTACGAGGCATAGACTTGCGCTCAGAGCTGCATAGGTAGTTGAGCGGTTGAATAATGCAGACAGACGATCTTGCTATTATATCTACTTGGTATGCCTCGGATGGGTGTTTTTGAAGCGGTCACTAATGCTTGATTTCTTTTGTCTATGATAGTTATTGTTGTGTTCCTAACATATATTGACCTTCTCTCTAAACCTTTGACAATGGGAATTTGGGCTCCACAAAAATATTTTCCTCTTTTTTAACCTCCATGGCAATGGAACTAAGAGGACAACTTGTATTACTCCCTGCTGGTTAACTTTGCATGCTCGCACGATAAACATGGATATCACTTTTGGGGTTTGATTCAATGTAAGCTTTAGAGTTGGTAGCAGTGAGCTTTGCTAGTCAACCTTCTTACTCGAGGACGAGCAAGGTTTAAGCGTGGAGAGGTTGATGGCTCTATATTTTACGCATTTTTAGAGCTCATTTGTTGCATGTTCTCTCTATATATTATGTCCCATTGAACCGAATATGTGCCCATTATGCATGATTACCGATTTTTGTACTTATCATTATGAGCATTGCATATTTGGTATTTTTTTGGTTTTTATTAGTTTTCTTTCTTTTCTTGTGTATATAGGTGTTTTGGAGCAACCTAGGACCAAGCATGATGAAAGAATCAAAGATGGGTTCAATATGGAGATACCGAGGGGGGCACATAGCCATTTCGAAGGTCAGAAAAGTCATTTTTTCAAAGTTGTCCAAATAAAGATCTAAGACCAGAGATGGCGACGTTGTTCATATGAATCCAACGAGCCCAAAAACGTGAGATTCCAAGTTCGTATGAAGAAATGTCGGCCGTTTTATCGGAGAATGTCAAAACAAAAGATGATGTTTTCATGCGATCGTGGCCGGTCATTTGGCTGGTCATATGATGTGCAGACAACCCTGAAAGTTGCCTCTCCAGACGGTATACTTCATCGTTTTCGTCTCCAATTGTTCGCACGGGATTCTTGGCTCATAATGAATGGATTGGGAGAGGACAAGGCTCATCTTGAGCCCTTGAATGACCATATCAGCGGAGGAGACACCGGGAGGCATTCATATAAGCACCTGAAATCCTAGGTGCCTCCACTCTCCTCCATCATCAATCAAGCAACCGTCATCCCTCTCCATCGCATCTCCAAGACCATCTCCATAGAGAAGAGAAGGGCCAAGCCAAGAGAAGGGAGAGGGGGTGCCTCCACCACGTGCACCGGGTCTTCATCACCGGTGCTGCCACCATCACCATCTCCACCGCCGGCGCCGCTGCGATCATCACCGCCGCCATGCTCCTCTCCTCCACCGACTTTGTGCCGACTTGTAACTTGCCTTCTCACCCTCCTATGTTTGAGTACTTGTATTAGTTCTTGAGGAATTTGATGAACCCTTTGCATGATTAGTACTTTGATGTTGAATAAGCGATCCAATCATTCTTTTTATATGTATTGTGTTGATTGTCTCATGGTGTTGTGAAGGGCGCCCACACAACATTAGCCACTATGGACTTGAGGTGATTTATGTTGGTGAGCAAGCTGGTTGTGGAGGGTAGGTGGTGACAATCCTATTCTCCCTTCATCCCTGGTCATTGCAATAGGGATCAGTGGAGAACCCCTGAACTTAATGTCGTGTCCACGGGAAGTTCACTCCCCTTAATCATTGTTGTGATAACCGGAGTGGTGAATCACGGTGGTGGTACGAGTGTACGCAATAACCAGTGTGGGAATGCATACTTTATTGTCTTCTCCCACGCGAGATCATATGCAAGTGAATTAGTGATACAATTAGAGAGACATGTCTACCATATGTTGTCAGCATCATACTTGTGGTGATGACTCCGATTCCCTCGAGAACGTTTACTACTCAAGCATTGTTTCCCTTAGTTTAGTCCTTTTATTTTTCTGCCTTTTGTTTCTTGTTTGTAGTTTAGATAAACACTACCCTTTTATTTGTCTTTCTAGCAACCTATTGTAATATGCTATTTTCGAACTACAGTTTGGGTGCGTACGTAACTACGTAAGTGATAGTGTAGTCGTGGGGTTTGTAAGTCTTTCATGTTTGCTCCCTATGGGTTCGACCCTTCATTTATCACGAAAGTGCTACAACAACCTTGTGCACTTGCAGGTCATCACCAGTCACCTTGCTAGTTCCAGCCCAAAGAAAGGCACACCGCAACCTGTCAATCACCTTGAGAACCTGCACCAAAAGGTCAAGCGGTGTAATGTGGTAAACGACCATCACCGTAAGAACCGCCTCGACCAAGGTCATATGACCCGAGATAGCAACATGCTTGTCTTCCCAAGGCACTAATTTGCCAGCGGCCTTGTCTTCTAGGAGTTGGAGATCAATCCTCCTTAATCTTTTGCCGGGGAGATCAAGGTAACGGATAGGGAAGGTGGACCGACATGCCGGAAAGGACTGAAGAACATCATCGAGGTCCACACCGGCACATATAACGGGGGCAACAATACTCTTTGTGCGGTTTATGGAGAGGCCGGTGGAATAACCGAATGAAGCAAGCATGGTGGCAAGGAATTGAACGCCCTCCTTGACGGGGGCACAGAAAACAACGACGTAGTTGGAATAAAGAGATGCACGAATCCCCGTGTGCCTCCCGGGAAGGGGATGGAGCTTTCCTTGGGTTGTGGCTTTGCCGAGGATGTGGTGTAATGGGTCGATGGCGAGCACGAAAAATAACGATGACATCAGGTCTCCCTGTCTGAGACCTCGACCATGCTTGATCGAATCGCCAGCAATACCATTTAGCAAAACTCTCGAGGATGCCGAGAGCCAGTCACGAAAGCGGGCAGGAAAGCCATAATGATTCAACGCCTCTAACAAATAATCCCATCCAACAGAGTGAAAAGCCTTCTCGATGTCAAGCTTGAGGAGAAGCATAGTTTTTTTTGTGCGGTGAAATTTTCTCGCTATATTACGCACGCACGTGAAATTGTCGTGAATGCTTTTGTTCCAGAGTCAGGCACTAGTACCGCGGATGCGGCAACAACAACAACGGCGGTGCCCATGACACATAAAATTGCTTATATACTAAGAAAATCACATGTAACATCTGCCGTTTGTAGCTTTTTTTTTTGAAAAGGAGGATGACCCCCGGCCTCTGCATCTGGGCGATGCATACGACCACTTTATTAATTATTCTCACAAGACCTTACAAAGTAATACAACAGTAAGACTAAAGCCGCCGTCTAAGCACCTCTATCCAGCTGATGAAGGGGCGCAGATAGCCTGGGCCTAAAACCAAACAGACATCGCAGCCAAACCTAACATCTAAAGACCTGAGAACCCATCCAGGACGCCTGCCGGGCATGGGTCTCACCGGTCCGGCATGCACTCAGATGCCGCCGCCGCCAACTGCCACCGCTCCATCTTCAGAACTATACTGATGCATCAACCTTGCTCGGTCCAGCAATCGTCGACGCCACCACGGCGCCAAACGTCACCTCCTCCCTGCGCGCAAACAGCTGAGCACGTCGCGGTCGCCACTGATACACCTCAGCGCCATGCTGCCAGGTATCACCAGCCGACACAGCTTGAAGTCCTTGGAAGATCTGTCGTGCGTAGCACCTGCCGACCAGGCATGACAAAGCGTAGCACCTGTCGGTCAGGCATGACTTGACATCACCCCCGAAGCTCCGTGCAAGACGAAGCCGCTCCACCTCCTGCCTCTGACCTCCAGCGCTGCTCCGCAAACGATGCTCCCAAGAGAGAAACGACACTGCACTGCCGCCATCGTCCGATCTGGAACACCAGATCCTAGGGTTTTCCCCGGAGCAGCACGAGTGGGTCGATAATAGTTACACGACGATGCCTTCATCAAGGTAACGGCGAGAACGCCGCCATCGCCTGCCGTCGGCTCGGTTTTCACCGGCAACTATGTCTCCCCTACTCGCAGCCGGGACAAGATGATGGATCATGAGATCTGATCACCAAGCCTCTGGTCGGCCATCTCGGGAAGAAGATGACCACCACGTCCAGCAGTCTCACCACGCCGGGCACACGTCGCCGCCGGCACCCCCATGGTGCCTAGAGGCCGACAAGCCCCGACGAATCCCATGCCTCGCCAGCCGTCATGGCCCAGACCCCGGCACCACCAGATCCAGATCGGATCGGGGTCCAGGGCCCCAAGCCGCAACCGCCGCGGAGGCAGCACCACTGGACGGTGCCTAGCCCTCCAGCCCGCCGCCGAATCCTCGCCGGAGCTCCGCCGCGCCAAGCCGCCGCCGGAAACTCGCGCCGCCGCCAGAGAAGCCACAGCCGCCGCGCGTTGGAGAGGCCTGAAGCCGCAGCTGCACCGCCGCCAGGCAGAACCGCCGCCACCCAGCACGCCCTCCGCCGCGCCGCTAGGCCCCGCCCAGCCCAGCGCCGTACCGCGCCGCGCCGTCCCGCGCCGGACGCCAACCGCGAGAAGTGGGGCAAGATCCCCGCCGCCATCAACGCCGGCCGGTCTTTGCCCGGTGGCGCTGTGCGGTGGCGGCGGGGGGAGAGAGATCGACGGGGGGGACGAGGGGCGGCGGCTAGGGTTTCCCT
Organism: Triticum dicoccoides; assembly: GCF_002162155.2. Lineage (NCBI taxonomy): Eukaryota > Viridiplantae > Streptophyta > Magnoliopsida > Poales > Poaceae > Triticum > Triticum dicoccoides. The sequence continues at coordinate 442,623,546 of NC_041385.1, forward strand.
GAGGACGCTCGCGGGAGCGACTCGGGGGTCCGTTTGTAGCTAGAGCTCGAAAATCAGATGGAGGCATCTGCACGAGCGAACGAGATCGTCTCTCGCCTGCTTCGGTCGATGGCGGTGCGTCAGGCAGGAAGCATGGCAGCGCCGGGGGTTCTCCACACGGCTGGATCGGCAACTTGGGCGTCCCCAATGAGCCGAACAATAAAATTGATCTGACATTTCTTGCCGGCTTCGCGGATGGGTTGATTGGACACTGAACTACGGCGCCCTAACGATACCCGTGAGAAAAATCATGTTTTTAATGTGTGGAGGCACAACGCTCTCCTCACAGGATCATTTTCATTTTCGGATCTACTAGTAGTACTAGTATCTGTGAATCTCAAGGAGGAGAATTTCTTCGGTGAAGCACAAAAGGAGAAAGAAACACGCCAGGATGAGAAAAGCTGCACGCACAGGAACCAAGAAAACTTTGACACCTACCCCTAATTAATTCTTGTGTCGCTGCGTCGACTGGAGCAGCTCCTCCACGCCTCACTCATGGCCATGGACGGACATCCCTTGTAATCTCTGCACACAACACTGACATCCCATGCCCTTTGCTCCGATGGCCATGGAAGCGCCAACTCCGACGGTACGCCTATAGGAATCCAATCCAGCAAACAAGCCGGCGCCCGTGCCTGTGCGCGCTGAAGGTCCGTCCAACTCCGGCGAATCGTGGCCGACGAAGCACCCGCGGTGACGGTCGGGCAAGGCGACACGAATGTAGGGAGGAAGTGTCATCCGGCCGGCCAAAGTCGCACGCCTTTGCGACCGTGGATTCGAGCGCGGCGACCACGATCCAACTTGTAGCTACATACGAATACGAGTAGATAGATTATTCATCAATCAAATCAAAAGAGAAAAGGAAGTCCGATTAATCGACCGTCTGTGCTTGGATTAACACCCGCCGGTGATGCCTCGACCAGGATCGACGACGCCTGCGGCCACCATGCGCTCTCCTCTCCTCTCCTGGCCCGTGCACGATTGTTGTTTCGCGATTCGATCCACAAGGCCGACATGGAAACTCGCACAAATCCCACCGGAAGCTCCACCTGGACTAGATCAAACACCGGTCACTACCAGGACCAAAGCTGCAGGAACTCCAACTCCAACTCGAACTCGAACTCGAAACAAGAAGAAAGAAAATAAAACCCGGAAATTCCTTCATTCCGTCGGGGTGGCGAAATCGCCCATCGACCATTGGTCTTTCCATCGAGTTTGAGAAGACAGTCAGTGAGTCGCATCTGGATCAACCCGTCTCTCCGCCCGGGAGGGACGATCAATCATCACTACAGGTACAGCGCCTACCTACCTACTCGTCGTGACGTCGCCCTAGCCTAGCCAGCTCCCCTACCCATCCCACACTGCACAAAACTCGTTCATGGCCACCTTGATCATCTCTCCCTCTCTCTCCTCCCGTCCATGTCGAAACCATCTTCTCCAAATCCAAACCCAAAAGAAACTACAACTCACAAGCCCAGACCAAATTCCGGATTCGAAGCTCGAACCCACACGAATCCAAATGAAATTCCGTCCGGGCGAGAAAAATGCCCGTACCACGACGCCAAAACGCCAACTCCAAGCTCCTCGTAACGCCCACCGGCCTCCTCCGTCTCCATGGACGCGCACCGTCACCACCACCAAAATCCAACGGCGAGTCGGGACGGCAACTCCACCTGCACCCACGACGACGACGACGACGACGACTTCCATCCATGTAACCACCATCCCATCCATCCATCCATCCTCCCGCACGAAACCAACCCGATCCCACGAGAGAGAAAAATCAGGGCCAACAAGATCGTTTTTACAACCGGGTCGCGCTCCGCTCCTCGTTTCTCGTAGGACTTCTTCTTCCCGAGCCCTCCCATTAGAACACACAAAGAACAGGCACCTTCCCAAGCCGAGCCCAAAAACAAAACAAAAAAAAATCCCCCCAATCCCGATTTCTCTTTCTCTCCGTGCGCGTCTCCGTCAAAGATTTCTTCTTTGCCCCCCTTCCTCCTTCCGCCGTCTCCGCGACGGCTCGTGGGGAGAGGCGGGGGACGGATTCCCCTCCTCTCCAATTCGCCGCGGCGAGGGGCAGGGTTAGGGTTTGCGGGGCAGCCCTCGCCGAATTCGCCGTGATCTCGCCGCCGGGCCGGTGAATTCGGGCGGGGGGCAAAGGGTTCGCGTGGGATGATCTTCAAGCGGACCCAGCGCTCGGAGATCCTCAGCCTCAAGCGCTGCAATGCCGAGGGCGAGGGCGGCGCCGGCGAGCGCCGTCCAAAGAGGCAGAGGGGTGACGACTTCTTCCCCGTCGAGCTGCTCGGCCACGTGCCGGCCTCCGGTATCCCGTATGCCGCCGCCGGGTTCCGCTGGTGCGAGGAGCCCGAGGTTGCATCACCTGCCGGCGCTGCGCCGGCGCCCGCCGCCGCCGCCGCCACGCGCCCGCCTGTCGTCCGGACGTCGCGCGGGCGTGCCCAGGTGCTGCCCTCGCGGTTCAACGACTCGGTGCTCATCGACCCCTGGAAGAAGGAGAAGCCGGCCAAGCCGCCTGCACCGCCCAAGGTCGAGCAGCTCGTCCCCAAAAGCAAGCCGCTCTGCCGTAAAGGTGCAATCCTGGATAGAACTTCCGCATTGTCAGAGGTGGATGAGGATGAGGAGGCACAGCGTTACCGAGCGTGCCAGAATTTTGTTGCCTCCAGGAAGTACTCCATGTCTCTGAGCGCACTCACCTCCTTGCACGATGAACCGTACAGCGGTTACCATAGAAACGAGTTGATGGAAGACGAAGACGAAGAGGCAGAAGAGGACCTGCAGGCGCAGAAGGAGGACCTTCATTGGAGCACAGAGTTTTTGTATGGCGACATTGTGTGGGCACGGCTGGGTAAGCGGCAACCAGCGTGGCCAGGAGTTGTCGTCGACCCAGCTCGGCAGGCCGCTGCTGATGCAATGCCGCCCCAGCCGCGTGGTGGTGCTGTGCTTTGTGTGATGCTGTTTGGCTGGCGTGCAGAGTTCAGTGACGAGAAGGTACATTAATTACTGTTTTGTTAGGGCTGACTGACTCGAATTGGTGCCACTTCCTCTTTTGCTTTTGAGCTTTTCTTTCTTTCTTTCTGAATGACCATTTAATGACGCTCGTGTGTTGCAGAAGTATGTCTGGGTGAGGCAAGGAGGGATTTTTCCTTTTGTGGACTACATTGACCAGTAAGTATTAGTAATTCACTGAAAATAACTTATCAGTTATTGCATTTAAAGTGCTGCAAAAGCATATCAGGAAAGCCTTTTTATTGGCAAGAAGTAGAAGTAATTGTGCCGAGCTATAGAATAGCACCCGCACATGTGCTAAGAAAAATATGTATTTCCATTTCAGATTTCAAGGGCAAACAGATTTGAGCAGTCTCAAGCCTGGTGATTTCCAGAGGGCACTAGAAGAGGCCTTTTTGGCCGATCAGGGGTTCTCTGAAGTGCCCATGGATGACAGCACAGCAGGGCAGCCTGTTGTGTGTCAATCTTGTCCAGACGAATTAGAAGAAGTGACTGGTTCAAACGAGCTGGAGTGCCAGGCACAGATTAAGGCAAGTTGACCATTTTTTCACAACTAAGAAGACATGTGTTCACAGGAAATTTCAGAAATTTATCAATATTTTTGGTCCAACCTTCCGTGGCTTTGTATTCAATCCTGCCTGTCTGGTTTTTAGGTCTATCTACATTCATATGATTTTTCTTCAAACCTAACGCCTGAAAAGTGCATTGATGCATGACTGCAGAAAAATCTTCTGAGAAACATTATCTAGCAGACATAGTACTGTGTGTGTATAAGCAGAATGATAAAACTGAGCATGTTTATGTATTGTGGAGTACCAATGGTTATTCAACTTATTGGCCTTATATAGCTTGCCTTCTGGGTCAGTCAATGGCCGACCATAGTTAGTAACGCCATTACACTTCAGTGCTGTTCTTGTACTATTTATCACAAAATGAAACTGCTTCTTCAACTGTCATATATTTCCCCAATAGACTAATTAGATTTTTGCTTATTCTCTGTACACAGCATTATACAAGTGAATTGCAGTGTGAAAGTTGTGGAAATTGCTTTCCAAACAAAGAGTCAAACAAGTTGGTTTATGTGATGGAGCAACTTGCTTGCAAATACTGTGCTAGGGTATGTATTGGTGAACCTACTTCACTCTGAGTGTCTTGTCCTTACGGCTTACACTACCTTCCTGTATGTGCAGATCTTGAGATCAAAAGAGTACTGTGGGATATGCTTGAAAAGTTGGCAACATAAATGTGACCGAAGATGGGTAAGACATAGTGTAGCCATTAGCGCAATATAAATTTATCTTATGTTTCCAACCGTGAAAATTCTGAAGATGGGAGGTGATTAACCAGGTTTGCTGTCATGGTTGCGAAAGTTGGATTCACGCAGAATGTGACAAAAAGTGCAGCAACCTAAAGGTTTTTCTCGTCATAATATCCTTGGTGCTTTAGTAATTTACCATCGCTAACATGCTCATTTTGATGCTATAGGATCTACGAGACAAAAGTTATTTCTGCCTTTACTGTAGGGTTAAACGTAACTCAAATCTGTCCAGCAAGAAGACAAACTCTCCTGATGATAGGTGAGTTAGAAGGCTAGAACCACTTGTTTATGCTACAACTTCATATTTCAAGGTTCTAATTTATGGCTCTTAAGAGTAACATGTACAATCCATTTGTGAAACAGTAAAGATAATTCTGCACAGAAAGGAAGGAAGCCTGACAGAGTAGGGGTCATCTGTTTTGATATGGAAGGAACTTACCTACCAAATCTCGAACTGTAAGAACCACTTATCTGAATTGCATTAGATTGTAGTAAAGTTATTTGTACTTGTGACTGGCATGGCATGCCTGCACCACCATAGCTTAATTTCAGTTTTCTCACAATTATGCACACTTAGCGAGATTATTGATTCCTGTTTTTTGGCTTGAACTTATCTTTCTGCTTGCTCTTGTTCATTGTTTAGGTGGTTTCCATTCATCTGCATGTACCTCTGATGTTTTCCATATATATCTGGACCTACTTATGACTTCAAACTATCTTTCTTTTGCAGGATTTCTTGCCATTGTGCCCCTTGTAAGGGACAAAAGTTTTTGTTCAATGAATGGGAAAGGCACGCTGGCTGCAGAAGTAAAAATTGGAAATCTAGTATTAAAATGAAGGAAACACTTATGCCATTTGGAAAATGGGTTCGTACAGTAATGACAGCATGCTTTCATTTCAACCTTTTCCACTGCATATATAGATGCTGTTAGTTCTTGTGCAACTGTATAGTAGTGTTGTAGTTTTTATTTCTGTTCCTTTGTTGGTTTGTAGTTCTGTTTGTTAGGGTTATGATCGTCCCACATTTCTCTTTACAGATAGATCAACATCAACCAAGCGTGTGTTCCACATATCCTTCAAAGCGCTCCTCTCAGAAACTGAAAAAACAGCAGTTACTTGATTTGTTAAATGGTAACTGAGCATTTATTTTGTAGCCTATAGTATTAGAAGATCTGGTTCCCAGGAATTTGAAGTGATGGACCTTGAATTTATGTACAGAACCTTATGATCATGTACAAGTGAAATGGACAACCGAAAGGTGTGCAGTCTGTAGATGGGTTGAAGATTGGGATTACAATAAGATTGTGATTTGTAACAGGTATTAAGTTCGTGTTGCTCACAATGTTTTTCTTTGGTGTGAATCATTTTGAGATATGGACTAAAGTTTGCAATTGACCACATTCATGTTCAGATGCCAGATAGCTGTTCATCAGGAATGCTATGGTGTGAGCAGTAAGCAAGATTTCACCTCGTGGATTTGTAGGGCTTGTGAAACGCCTGAACAAAAGAGGGATTGCTGCCTTTGCCCTGTGAAAGGTATGTACCTGCTATCCTTTCAGTGGTAACTGGACGAAATAGATTCCGTAACAGAACAATTCATCAGTACTACTATTAATGTCGAACCTAGGTCTCTTTCTAAATAACAATAGTGACAGCACCACAGCAACTAAATTAAGTTTGTCAAATCTGATACCGGGAAATCAAGTTGTGACATTCTGTTTTATTGAGCATTTTTGTAATCATTAACCTGGTTCTTGCTGGCTTCAACACTTATTTTAGGTGGAGCGCTGAAGCCAACAAATGTTGATAACTTGTGGGTACATGTGGCATGTGCATGGTTTCAGCCACAGGTGGCTTTTGATAGTGATGAGCTCATGGAACCTGCTATTGGGATATTGAGCATGGCACCTCTGCTATTTATGAAGGTTGTATACATATGCTGGTGCTATAGCTTAAGTGGCTTAAGATGATTGATCCTGAACGAGTGCTACGTATCTCGTATGTTTGACTACGTTGACCTAATTATGTTCCATTCTTGCCCATTGCTCCAGATGTGCGTCATTTGTAGGCAAATACATGGTTCTTGTACACAATGCTACAGGTGCTCGACTTATTACCATGCCACCTGTGCATCAAGGGCAGGCTATCGAATGGAGGTACAGCTAATACTGATCGCTGCAAGAACATGTTGCTTAAGCTATTTATCAATGAAGAAAAGTGTGTAATTTCATTTCTTTTGCTTGCATCTCATGTTTTTTTAGCACGTCTGAACTTTACTATGTTTTCCATGTATGCAGCTGCACTGCTTGGAAAAAAACGGCAAACAGACAACAAAGATGATTTCATATTGTGCTCATCATCGGTAAGATTTATTAAGTGGAAGCACCAGTAAAGCTAAATTTGTTCACATCTTTTTGTGCAATACTGAATGTTGGATTGTCTTGGATTATTTATTTATGTGCAGGAGACCTAACCCTGATAATGTTTTGATAATTCAAACTCCTGCTGGAACTTTCTCTTCAAGAAGGCTTGTTCAGAGTAGTGGCACTATAGCTGCTTCAAGACTGATTAGGAAAGATCTTCCCAAGGATTCAGCATCAGAAGTTGAAACTACAGAGAATTTATGTTCTGCAAGATGTCGAGTTTATGTTAGGAAAGAACTAAAGGTATGCCTTGCTTTAAAGTTGAAAGAATAATGAATGCACCTTTATGCTAGCTACAATGTAAGCCACTAAACGTACGTCTAGCATGGTAATATAGCCATTATAGCAGCTTTTAACAATAAAGTTCGGGGAAGTACTTGTTAATTCTAAGGATGTGGGCATTATCTTTTGATGCTAATGCTACATGAGAATGGGTAACTAGGATAGTAGCTAAAGTTACCCCTGTGTTACTAGCAGATAGTCTGTGCTTTCTACTCTCTGTTGTGCTGCAGTATGGAATCTAGTTAGTTGGTGGGATTTTTACTACTTCCAACCAAGTGTTATGTCTCAGAAAAAAAAACTTTCAGCTAACCGTTACATCCAAAAATAGGGCTAAACATGTTTTGTAGGCTTGTGTGAACTTGCAAGATACCTTGCAGGCTGGGACATTTAATTCATTTAGCTAGCATAGGTACTAGTTAGAAACCAGTGTGGTGATTTATCCAGACGGTTATCAAAGACAATGTTTGATCAGATCTGGAGTTTGTAGCTGTTAGCAGTTTTTTTTTTTTGTGAAATGTCATAGTGGGACGAAGCAGATTCTGACTTCCAGGCTTAAGAGTGGATCGGGTAGCACCATAAGTCGCTCATCCTCATTCTCCAGGTGGCAAAGACATCCTGAGCTGTGCCTGATTTAAGCGAAGAAAAAAACGCTTTTTCAAAGAGCACATGCAACAGCCTTTTGTAATTGCTTAGCTGAACTTCCGACTCCTTGCTATCCGACCCTGATTCCTCTTCTTTTCATTAGTTGTGACCATATGGAGCACATTACTGCAAGGCGTTCAACCTTTGTTTGCTGTTTATTTTCCTAATCCCAACGCCTCCCACTGGCCAGATTCTCTGGACTCGACTTTGGTCTAGGACTCCCAGTCATGTCATCATGTGCCTGCTGCTTCTCTACCTGGCACGCTGTTCCTCTCTTGGGGCTTCTTCTGCAGCTCTCACTGCATCTTCGCTGTTTTTATAAACTGGGAATGCAGGACTAAGGCCGCAGCGAAATCAATACATGCGACCCCAAAAGGAGTCCACAACAGTGCCCAGTCTAACCGTAATGCAGGTTCCTAGTTGCTGGTTAATGCGCTTGCATCCTAGTTCACCACTTGCTGATAACCTTTGTCACATCAACTTCAATTCGACAAGGATCATTATCTGTTTTAATTCCTTTTTGTGATGTTCATTATGATTTACTCATATGGTGTTGCTCAATAGGCAGTGTTCCTGGGAAAATACCCTTTGGAACATGGTGGTAATTACACCTGGTTATGTATTTTTTTTAGAAAAAGTCAAAACGTTCCAAAACTTTTTCCCCAACAAACTTGAGCTGTCATTTCTAGCGTACAAAAATAATCTGCAATGAAATATTCTCTGACAAAAATGACAAATATTCTCTGACAAAAGCGTGAACAGTACGGCGTATATAGCAACAAATTTGTTTTTTTACGTCCAGAACAACAGGAAAGTCTTCTCTTTGCAAAAGTTTTTATACGAGTGCAACAATAAATCTACTTTGTTCGCAAAAAGTTTCAGATTTTTTGACTTTCTTCCAAATTACTTTTTTTAAAAAAAAATGGGTGTAATTACACCCGAGAGCCAAACGTGCGTGTCCGTGTTCCCAAAATATAAGTACTGTTGCCGGTTGGTATCTTGTATCGATAACCCATTGGTGCGCACCTGATTGGAATTTTGTTGCATGCAGAGATCCCGGGAGGCAGCAATGGCACACCGAGTAAGGGGATATTGTCAACACCGCTGGGATGAAATTGACAGTCTGAATCCACGAAGGGTAATTTGATTAATTCTGTAATGTATGCATGCTTATTAGATATCCTTTCCCATCTTTTAGTCAAATTTTCTTATGAAGGAAAACTCTGTACTCTGCAGGAAGAGAGGGATCCGGAATCCTTTTCTACTTTTAAGGAGCGTCTACGTTATCTTCAGGTTACTATATGTCTGTTGGCTTTCCCTTGTACCTATATATTTGTAGTATGAAACTAATTAATTTTTCTTTATTTCAGAAAACGGAACATAGTAGAGTATGCTTTGGTAGGTCAGGAATTCATAGGTGGGGACTTTTTGCTCGTAGGGACATTCAAGAAGGAGAAATGGTATTCCCTCAAACACTATTATATGCCATGGAAACTTTTTTCACAATTGGGGGCGCTTGAACAGTAGATATGCTTGGTTGTAATGACACGGTTTTCTTTCTACTTTATATGTTACGCTCCAGTGATATTTTCTAAAGGTCCATTTATACTTTTCTTACATGGTTGCTTTGTAACCACTCGTGGTAATTTCTGTTCCCATATATGCGCCCTAGTTTCCATTATTAAGCCGGCATTCCGCTATCCTACATGTGGTCTTCATTAACGCGCGGCTGCCCTCATTCAAGAAATTGCTCATGGTTAACTTTTTTTCCAGGTTCTAGAGTACCGCGGTGAACAGGTCAGACGAAGTGTTGCGGACTTACGGGAAGCACAATATCGTGTACAGGGAAAAGATTGTTATGTGAGTCATCTTCCATACCAGTTCACCTGTTATGTGGTGTATCTATGAGTGCATTTTTTTTCTGTGAAATAACATTATATCTACAACACACATGCTATTTGGCCATCCCAACTGCTGGAAATCACGTGTTGTATGCATTATATGGATTTATGATGTATTATTTTAATAGCCTCTGATAATACATCTAACGTTAACTACATTTATGCTGTCCTTTTTTCTGCCCAGCTTTTCAAAATCAGCGAGGAAGTGGTTGTTGATGCCACAGACAAAGGAAACGTGGCCCGCCTGATTAATCATTCTGTAAGGATCATATAATGAACTTCAAATCTACTTAAGATTCTAAATAATATGTACCTGATGTATTGTTATTTTTGTTGCAGTGCACGCCAAACTTTTATGCGAGGATTATGAGCGTGGGGCATGATCAGAGCCGCATTGTTCTAATTGCCAAGAGAAATGTTTGTGCCGGTGAAGAGCTAACGTATGTCGTATATGATTTCCTTTTCTTTTTCTTTGCAGATGGTCTCAGCAAACTATGTTAAACTCCATCATGATAATCTTTGTGTTTCTGCAAGGAGACTAAACATGTTTTTATGTTGTGTGTAATTTCTAGGTATGATTACCTGTTTGACCCTGATGAGGCTGATGATTGCAAAGTTCCTTGCCTGTGCCAGACTGCTGACTGTCGGAAATTCATGAATTAGGTTAGAGTAGATGTCAATGGGCATTGTCATAG
>NC_041385.1:442634330-442649145 GCF_002162155.2 Triticum dicoccoides
GCTTTAGCATTTTCTTGGTTCATTGGTGATAAGTGGTATATATTACCTTGTTCCCTCCTACGCCCCAATTTTTTTTCACTCTAGTCTCTAGGAATAAGTTTAGTCAGCTCGAAAGCATGAGCTTCTATTCCTGTAAATGCTTCTAGTGTATCCACTATAATCAATTTTCTCTAGTGCCAATTTTGATTATGTTTTCATTAAGATATCACTAGTGTACTTGGCGTGTCTACAAAATGGTGGAAGATGGCAACGGTAAAAACAGAGGGGCACATCAGAAATGAGTGCTCTTGTCGTACTGAGCAAATTACAAGTTTGATGGTCAGTACTCGTTTCTTCATGAAATTCTACAAGCTTTCAAAGTACTCGGGCATGAGATCTGTAATTTTCCCGGGATATTTGGGCATGCAAACTTTCAGTTCTCGATTTCACCTGGGAGCATGTGCATGAGATATTTGATGCACCTATTTCCTGCTCCCTCCGATCCAAAATAAGGGTCGCATTTTTTAACAGCTGTTAGTTTAAAACTGCAACACTTATTAACTTATTATAAATTGGAGGTAGTAGTAATTTTCGTGGAAGGCGCATGCTATCCACACATAGTGTTTTGAGACCTTGCACTGCTATCCACACAGTGTTTGTTAAAAAAAAAATCCACACAGTGTTTTCAGACTTTGTACTGTTGTTCAAAGACGTGTATGTTTCTGTATAGCACAAAACATCTGGATAAGGGCATCTCTAACGGACGTGGAGTTTCTACACACGAGCGCACCTGATCCCTATATCTGTGCCGATCAATAAGGTCTCGGGATTTGTTCCGGTTACTTTTCTGAAAATATACGGAGGGTGCGTTAATTTGCTTTTGCCTGCTGCACGTATTGCCAGGTACTGTGATGTGGGCCAGGAAAACGACTTCCGTTAGAGGCTTTGCCGATGAGCCGTGGGTCACGACGTTTCGCCAGTTCTGATCCGTGGAACAGGAACGTGGCTTTTCTGGTAGTGCGGCCGCATAGAGTTATTGTAGGGTTCGTTTCCTCTCTGAAACTTGTAGAGGCGAATCCGGGGTAGGAGATCTGCTGAATATGCTATCTGTTGTATATCCGTACCAGATCCCCTGTGCTTTAAGAGGTCGAGGACAATGAAGCTCCCCATGGATCTGCCACCTTCCACGGTGGCTGCTTTGGTGGGGAAGCTGGAACAAGCGCCGGCGCCAGTCTTGACTGTAGGCGCGCAGATCTGGGATGAAGAAGCCGTGGTGATTGGAGGAAGGAAGAACTCACCCCCGGTGTCCGCGCAGTCGACCAGCAAGCCCGGGGTGGACTAAGAGGTTAGTGCATAACTGAAAAAATCCTATTGATTTCCACTTGCTTGGTGTGCGTCATTGACATGGAAGTATGTGGCGTTCACAGTTAGTCTACTAGCAGCCTGCATATAGATTTGGGAGCTCTATGGGTGACTTGTGTTAGAAAAGTAATTTTTTTCCTTCCACTTGCGCAACTGTTGGAAACACCACTTCAGTAAAACTTGATATGTGGGTTTCAGTTGTGGGCAGTAATTTGGTGGATATTAGTCTGTATTGCTGTTCTGGCATTGAATAATTTACAATCTAGTGATGTCACTGTCGAATGGTATAAATTTGGACTTCTATTTAGACATATTTGGGCAGAGTACGGGCCGGCTCAACGGCACCGGCAGTACACTTTGTCCAAATAGGGTGACCACTTTAGAGAAAGCAATAAAGGAATTCGCGGACAATTCCATAGAGAATGTAATTGTGCCGATGATGGGAACAAATTTCCAGATCCTCTAACTTAGCTGAAACGACTATGGGACATCAAATTCATATCACCGTTCGTGCGCCATCCGGTGGCAGCAAGCAATGCCCATGGACACACAGCGTCATCGGCCCAGAAGGGTGATGCGGCCCAGTCCGACAAAGGCGAAGTAGGAAAGGCGGCGCGAGGCAGCACACGTATGAACAAAGTAATCGATTGCTGGTCTGCTTGAGGATGAGCTGCTCTGCTCTTGTGTGTGATGCTCAATTTTGTAATGTTCATTTTGCCATTCTGTAATGTACAATTATGCTGCAGCTCAATTCAGTTCCCTTTTGCCACTTGCATCTCACAGTGATGTTCAATTCAGTGACCAAAGTCTCCAAAATTCAGCCCATTCAGTTATAGCATTCATTCACAAAAACCACACTGAGTGATATCAATCCCTATTTGCCATCCTCAATTCTGTTATCAGTTTTACAACATCAAGTGATATGCTCCCAAGTTGACAATGTCAATGACCTACTCTCAATTTACACCATCACTGATATGCCCAAAAATTGATAATGTCAATGATCTGCTCTGAAATTAGTTTACAATCTGAAACTCTCCTGTTGTTTCCTGTAAGTCAGTTTACAACCTGAAACGCTGCTGCTTTGCATGTAAACCAGTTAACAATTTGCTCTCAGTTTTCAGGCTAGCTTGGCGTCTCCCACGGCAGCGTGTCCTCGACGGAGTGCTGCATGCGTGGCAGCCGCGACCGTCCTCTTGCGATGGTGCGGGGTTACCGACATGGCGCTTGCTTGGTGCCTCCCGCGATAGCGACGCAACCTTGCGGCATGGTGCAGCCATGTTAGTGGTCACCCTCTCTCTTACGATGGTGCGGGCATGGTAGCGGCAGTCACCCTCTATCTTCGGGGCAGCCATGGAAGTGGCAGTCATCCTCCCAGCAGCGAGGGCGAGCAATGGCGACGGTCAGCGAGCGTGTTGTTTTTTGGCCGCACAGCACACATTGTTGTTACTCGTATTTGTTTCCACCTTGCTGCTGTTGGATGGCGCATGAATGGTGATGTGAATTGGACGTCCCTCTACTGAAAATGTTTCAATCATATGGTGCCAACACTGGATCTCCTTACAGGAGAAGGTTTTGCTGAGTTTGGCCCGGATGGTGAGTTGACAACCATTGGATGAACATGTGTGACACATGATCATTTACAAGGAGGGATGAATGTATGGCACATGGGCAATGAGATATGGTGGCACGTATCATCTCCATTTTCTGTTACGTGTCCAGACTTGTTAGTTATGATGTGTGCAGGGGAAGAAACTAATCACAAAACATGTTTAGGAAGAACATGTTGGCTATGAATCCATGGGGTCGATTAAGCACAATAGTTTTTCCAGACTTCTGAGATGTCGACGTGTGATTATGTACAAGTTCAGCTCGCTGGTGTGGGCGTGATTTATATGCAACAGTGTGGTGGTGGTGCTGCATGTTGGATTGCAGTTCCATCTCGTCATTAGCTGAACTGAGCTATCTGAATTTGTAGAAACGCACAACTCCTGAATAAGGTTAATGCGTTCTGCATTAATGACGGCCCTATGGACATGTGTTGCCCCATGTCTGCTAATTTGTGAAGGAGATTCGTATCAGTTCAAATTTTGAAATACATAGGCACGAGAATCGAGCAAGACCCATACATAACCACGAGCGGACGGGCATGGCTGCAACTAGTCAGCCCGTTGGTACAGAATCTCGACGGAGAAGGCTCATATCGTAATGCACATCCGAGCCGGTCGACACGGTCTGGACGGCGTCACATTTATTATTTGAAAAGACGTGGGCCAAGGGGACAGAGAACTGGTGTAATACAAAAGGAATACTTGATGCTATACATCCAGGTTTGGAATCTTGGAGGGAGTTGACGATGGGGATAACGAGCATCTGGGCTCGAGCTCAAAACATCACTTTCGATCTCTAACATGGATCATCGAATGTGTCGAGGGAGTTACCTGCGGCTAAACCCAACTCTGAGGGTAAGTCATCTCTGGAGTTAAGTCCATTGGCTACAATCATGACCCCGCTACAATTACAATCTTACTTGACCTATTACATGATAAGTTTTCTGACTCTAAAGATAAGCCGGCTCATGGAGAAGCTGGATCACATAGATAAGAAGGCTCACAGAGATGAGCCGGCTCATGGATAAGCTGGCTTACAGAGATAAGAAGGCTCACATAGATGAGCCGGCTCATGGATAAACTGGCTCACATAGATGAGCCGGCTCATGGATAAGTAGGGTCGCGGATAAGGTGGCTCACAGAGATAAGAAGGCTCACAGTGATGAGTCGGCTCATGGATAAGCAGGCCCATGGATAAGCTGGCTCACAGAGATAAGCCGGATCATAGATAAGCAGGCTCATGAATAAGCTGACCCGTAGAGCTAAGCAGGCTAACAGAGATGAGTCGGCTCATGGATAAGCTGACCCGTAGAGCTAAGCAGGCTAACGGAGATGAGTCCGCTCATGGATAAGCAGGCTCATGGATAAGCTGACTCACAGAGCTAGTCAGGCACACGGAGATGAGTTGGCTCATGGATAAGCCGGCTCACGGAGATAATCGGCCTCACGGAGATAAGCATACTCTGCAGATAACTCGGCTCATGGATATAATCGGCCTCACAGAGATAAGCATACTCTGCAGATAACCCGGCTCTGGAGATAAGGCAGCTCAGGGAGATGAGCCGGCTCTGGAGACGAGACCCAGCTTGAGGATGAGTCCCAACCTGGAGAGACAAGTCCTGGTTTCCAGGAGTCCAAATACAAGACGGAGAACCCCGACTTGGATGACATGGAGGACTTAGAGGACTTAGAGTAGGACTCCGACTACGGTATAACCCGGAATCTCTTGTAACCCAAGGGACTCATCTATTATATAAAGGGAGTCCCTGAGTCATCAGAAGGATAAGGTTTTAGACAAACAAGTCTCGAGACAGATGTTTTGGTAGGTCTCGAGACAGATGTTTTGATAGCTCTTGAGACAGAGGCAGTGAAATGGCGTCCTTGTAATCGAGACCATGAGGATCAATAGAAATCAAGCAGAATGTAGGCTTTTACCTCCACCGTGAGGGGCCGAACCTGGGTAAAACTCGCGTCTTCTCGTTTTCGATCAACCACATCCAAGTTACGACCTAGTTGCGATGGTCTCACGACTAAGTCCTTTTTCGAGGACATTTGCCATGATAAAACCATGAAAGTTGGTGCCCACCATGGGGCCTGCGCTCAAACGTGTTGTGTTCTTGGAGGGAGCTCTCCCACGGATCGAGAAAATTCGCGGTCGGCCAGGCAAGGTGTAGCGACCAGACCTCAAACAGTCTGATCTCTGTGCATCAGTGTCATCCCTGGATCAGTAATGCTGACACGCACAGTACTTGAAGGATTTATAACAGAATGGCAATCACACACTTATTACATCGAATGGCTCAAAAGAGAGCTTAATACAATAAATATGGCTTAAGGCCATCTAATAACGATAACATCGGAAGGCTTGGAAGATAAGTGAGTCCATCAACTCCAACGACATCACTGAGTATAGGACCACGATCCTAAGGCATCTTACTCATCGTCTGAAAAGTCTGCAACATGAACGTTGCAGCCCGAAAACGGGTCAGCACATGGAATATGCTGGCAATGTAACACATAGAGAGTAATGAAATAACATGGCTATTCTACATGCATATATGGCTGGTGGAAACATCTATGGTTACAGTTTTGCATAAAGCCAGTTTTTCCCTACTGCAAAGGAATAAATTTTATTTAACTATCATGGTAGTTGTTAAACATTGAGAATGGTTGACAGCATTCTTAATCCCAATTAAGCATCATCATTAAAACCCAACAATATTAATTAAAGTAACATGATGAGATTCACATGATAATCCAAGTACTAGATACTCAAAACGTCCATAACCGGGGACATGACTAATCATGATTAGTTTATACACTCTGCAGAGGTTTGTGCACTTTTCCCCACACGACTCGATCTCCTCCGTTGGTTTTCTCGCACTACATGGTGTTTGAGAAACGAATGACCGAGACATAGTCTTTCAGAAGCGCTAGCCCCTTACGATGGGTAGACCTGTACACCTACTTTCCCCTACATATGCTAGTCTACCATTGTAAGAGTTCGCACAACTTACTCAACTATGCTAGAGCCCATAATAGCATGTGGCTGCACACGGAAGTTTCTAGCATGAATAATCTTATGATCCCTTTGAGCCTGGGTGGCGGTCCAAAAAAAACAAACAGGCAATCCTGGAATACCCAAGTGCCTCAATCCACCCAGATGTGTATTAAAGTTGCCACCTTAAATAAACCATCAATTAACAACCTCACATCTGTCATGGAAATTAACTCACCCAATCCACGTCTACTAGCATAGCATGACATAATAAGCAAACATAGAAGTAACTCCCAAGAGTTTGATAATAAAACAGGTAATAGGTACTACCTCATCTACTTCCCAAAACCCACATATTAATCGGATCCTAATGATGCACTTGTTTGAGGATTGATCTAATGCATAAAAACTGGGTATGAAAGGATATGATCAAAGTGTTACTTGCCTTGCTGATGATCCATGAAACCTAGGGATTCGAAGTAGCAAGCGGCGCAATCCAGGTACTCTATCGCAAGCAAAAAAATAAGCATACAATAAGTACTCATCTAATGCACAGGTAAAACTCAAATAAGAGATCTAACCAGAAAGTTCAACTTAAGAACTCCGGTTTGCAAAAAGAATCAAATCGAACGAAACAATGAAAGTCAAACGGCGAGAGAAACAAACTTCGTTTACTAATCTGGACCTAAGTCAAATTTTACAGTAGCAAAAACTTGTTTGAGTAGATTAAATGAAAAGAGGGTTTCGAGACGAAACTCTAGGCGCTTGAATCGCCTGATTCCGATAAACGAGCAAAAAGTTAAACTAAAACGAAAATCGGATCAGAAATCGCGATCAGAAAATTCGCGGAATAAATCCGAGAAAAATAAAAACGACGAACAGATTAACGAATGAACGTTCGTTATCTGGATCTAAACGATGAACGTGTTCATTAAAACGAACGAACGAGCGAACGCTCGCTAATTAACCTAAACCGAAAAAACGATCTAAAAAAACAGATCTAAAAAAACTGAAGGAAAAACCGAACGGTTTTTCTAAAAAAACGGCGACGGCGGCGGGGTCAACCTCGGCGGCGGATCCGGCGGCGGCGCGGGGCGGCGGCGCGCTAGGGTTAGGGTTTGGGGCGCGGGCGCGGGTGGCGGCTTGGGCTGGGGGTCGGCCCGGGGAGCGCTATTTAAAGACCCCCGACCAGGCGGAGTCCTCGCCGGTTACGGCCCAAGGTCGGTTCAGACTTAAAAAAAAAATAATTTTCGCGCAGAAAATCAAACGAAAGAAATACTAAACAGACTCCAAAAATCCCGAAATAAATTTTCCCCGACTTTTAAAATCAAGCCGGACAAGAAGAACATTTATTTGGGGCCTAAATGCAATTTTGAAAAACGCGCAATTTTCCTAAATTCAAATAAAATAGTAATAAAATCCAAAATAAAATCTTATTTGATTTTTATTAAATCCTCAATATTTCTTTATTTTGGCAAAGTCATTTTATTCCCTCTCTCATATTTTTATAATTGAAATAATTGAAGATAAAATAAATAAAACCAAATGATCCTATTTCAAAAATTTGAGAAAACTCAAATATGAAATTTACGAAATCCCCAACTCTCTCCGTGGGTCATTGAGTTGCGTAGAATTTCTAGGATCAAGCCAAAATGCAATAAAATATGATATGCAATGATGATCTATGTATAACATTCCAAATTGAAAATTTAGGATGTTACACAAGGAAAGTCCAACTCAAAGTTCAGCTCAAAATCCGACTGAAGAGAAGTCCAGATCAAAATCCGGCTCAAGGAAAGTCCAACTCAAAATCCAGCTCAAGGAAAGTCCATCTCAAATTCCATCTCAAAATCCAGCTCAAGGAAAGTCTAGCTCAAAATCCGGCTCAAGGAAAGTCCAGCTCAAAGTTCAGCTCAAAATCCGGCTCAAGAAAAGTCCATCTCAAAATTCAGCTCAAGGAAAGTCCAGCTAAGAAAAGTCCATCTCAAGGAAGTTCCAGCTCAAAATCCAACTCAAGGAAAGTCTAGCTCAAAATCCTATGCTGAGTTTTTCCATGATCATATGGTCACTTGAGGGCTTCCAACTCATCAAGTTTAGCTAATAACATCTCTCTTAACCCGACATATGTCACCACAATACTTGGTTAAACCTGCTTGTTAGATTGATGCTACTCCGAAAAGGTGACCGATTGTACTTTTGATAAGTCAATCACACTGACACCTATCATGGACTTTGTTGAACCTGAACTTATCAAAGTTAAAACACCGGCTTAAGTCACGTAAGAGCCAGCTTTCAGAGAGCTAGAATAAACCATAAGAGGCTACAAGGCCTACTTCACAGAAGCAAATCAGACTCGAGCCTCGAAAGCCGGCTTGTTATTTATTTTTTATGTTATATGCTATTTATGCCTCTCTCCCCCTCTCTATGCATTTTCTTTGCAGGTATCAATTTTTTTAAATTCCCGGGTTACAAATCCGTCGGGTGACATATAATGTCGGGTCATTTAATTGACCGGGTTTTGGGTTATTCAACATGTGCCTTGTAGTAAACTACAATACTTACAAATTTCTCCACACATATTTACAGGGTTGCATTGCAACCATGGCCCAGGATTTATTTCAAGCACAAAGGCATTATTCCAGTTTATTTGTACAAACCGATAAACTGCTGGGTTGCACTGCAACCACGGTCAAGGATTCATTGAAGCCAGATTAATAGCAGTTCATAATTTATGCAGTTCATAAGGGCACTACCAGAAAATGCGACAAGTTCTGCTCCTTCAACTGAGAAATTCATGAGCCGACCTGATTCAGCATTGCATGTATAGTTTTTAAATGGGTTATATTATTCTCACACAGTCCCAAGTCGTCGCAGGCATACAACCCGTCACTTGGGAGCTACATCATATGATGTTATTCTTTTCAAAGGAGAAATACATGTAAGTCCCGAGTCGCTACAGGCATACGACCCGACACTTGGGAGATATAGTGTTCAGTTGTTTAAACAGGTCATAAGGTCCACATTGAAGACCCGACCCATCACATACTGATGAGTCGGCCCTTGGGGGCTACGTTGGCTGAAGTTTTATAAGTATAAGACAAATACAAGTCCCAGGTTGCTACAGGCAAGACAACCCGGCACTTGGGGGCTACACAATCAAGATATTATTTTTATGCAAAGCACTAAGTCATCATGAACTGTTAAACTCGGAGCTTGGGGGCTACATGTAATATGGAGATAAAAAAAGGAAGAACACCTTCAAACCCTCGTGCCCTTATGCTCAGGTGGGCAATAGGTGCCCCCCCTCTGGTGGGTCTTGGCTCCATTATATTTCATATATTCTATAAAAAATCTCCAAAAAGTTTTGTCCAATTCCGAGAACTTTTATTTTTGCATAAAAAACAACACCATGGTAGTTCTGCTGAAAACAACGTCAGTCCAGGTTAGTTTCATTTAAATCATGCAAATTAGAGTCCAAAATAAGAGCAGAAGTGTTTAAAAAAGTAGATACGACAAAGATGTATCATCTCGCCAGACACAGGTGACTACGTCACGGGGATAGAGGAACACTTGAACGAGAAAGAAGAACAAAACCAACAGCGATGATGACGGTGTAGTGAGCATGTGCATGACTCAGGAGGGTACCGACACTCCGAGAGTTTTGTAAAGTATTGCGAAGCAAAGGGAACCATCACACCATAACCAAAGGTCCACTTGAATGTCATTCGTGTGACCATAGGGATCGATATGGACGTCCACAATGCGTCTCCAACGTATCTATAATTTTTTTATCGTTTCATGATATTATAGTATAAATCTTGGATGTTTTATATATACAAGAAATTATATATCATTTTTGGGACTAACCTATTAACTTAGTGCCTGATACGTCTCCAACATATCTATAATTTTTTATTGTTCCATGCTGTTATATTATCATTCTTGGATGTTTTACATTCATTTCATAACAACTTTATATCATTTTTGGACTAACCTATTGACATAGTGTCCAGTGCCAGTTGCTGTTTTTTGCTTGTTTTTTACTTCGCAGAATATCCATATCAAACGGAGTCCAAACGCAACAAAACTTTTTGGAGATTTTTTCTGCCCAGAAGACAACTTGGGAGCCAAGGAAGTGCACGAGGGGAGACCCGTGGGGCCCACCACCCACCTGGGCGCGCCAAAGGCCCATGGCACACCCTGATGGGTGGTGGGGCCCACGGAGGTCCTTTCCACCGCCTCTTAGCTCTATAAATACCCAAATATTCCATAAACCCTAGGGGAGCGGACAAAACACAATTCCAACCGCCGCAAGTTCCAAAACCACGAGATCCAATCTAGAGCCCTTTTCCAGCACCTTACGGGAGGGGAACACGATCATGGAGGGGTTCATCATCCTCATTGGTGCTCCTCCAATGATGTGTGCGTAGTTTACCATAGACCTACGGGTCTGTAAGCAGTAGCTAGATGGCTTCTTCTCTCATTTTGATTCTCAATACAATGTTCTCCTCGATGTTCTTGGAGATCTATTTGATGTAACGACTTTTTTGTGGTGTGTTTGTTGGGATCCGATGAATTGCGAGTTTATGATCAGTTCTATCTATGAATATTATCTGAGTCTTCTTTGATCTCTTATATGCATGATTATTATATCCTCGTATTTCTTCTCTGAAACTTTGGTTTAGTTAGGTCAACTAGATTGATTTTTCTTGCAATGGGAAGCGGTGCTTTGTGATGGGTTCGATCTTGCGGTGTTCTCACCCAGTGACAGAAGTGGTAGCGAGGCATGCATGTATCGTTGCTATTAAGGATAAAAAGATGAGGTCTAATTCCTACATGAATAGATCTTGTCAACATCATGTCATTGTTCTTATTGCATTACTCCGTTTCTGCATGAACTTAATACACTAGATGCATGCTGGATAGCGGTTGATGTGTGGAGTAATAGTAGTAGATGCAGAATCATTTTGGTCTACTAATCTTGGGCGTGATCCCTATATACAGAATAATTGCCTTGGATATCGTCATAATTGTTTGCTCTTCTATCAATTGCCCAACAGTAATTTGTTTATCCGACATATGCTATTTTCTCGAGAGAAGCCACTAGTGAAATCTACGGCCCTCGGGTCTATTTTCTATCATATCGTTTTCAGATATATTATTCCAAAAACCCAAAAATACCTTGCTGCACTTTTTATTTATTTATTTTATTTTATGTTTTCGCTAGATCTATTTATCCAATCTCATACTGTTCGCACACGACACGTCACCGTGTACCCTCGGCGTCGAGCGCGATACGCAAGACACGTCGCCGAAGGAGGCTCACCAGAAGCGCGATACGCAAGACAATCCAGCGAGTGCTTTTGAAGACCCGAAACCCCACGCGGTCGAGAGAGACTCTGTCTGGACGCACGGCGGTGATGGGCTGCCCTAGGTCATAATGCCCGCCCCCAGGATTTTGTAGATCGAAGCTCTCCGAAGCAAAGAACACCGATGAACAAGATGTAGAAAACTAGGGTAGGAGATGAAAGTTTGTAGATGGGTTTTGCAATTGTGTGTTGTGTTTTCAATCGGCCGTCACCCCTCATGTATATAAGAGGCAGATGGACTTACCGTGCAAGGAAAGGTTAGAATTCACGTTCAAAACCCTAATTTGGGTCCAACTCAGAATCCAAACTTTCCAAAACTATTCGGTTTGTAATCTGGCTGCACCTTGCGGGTCACTTTTGAGGCAGTAAACAACCTCCGATGTAAATGTACTCAAAAGCATATTTATTTGTTTTGACGAGACGAACAACTTTTGTGTTGAACATTTTTTGATTTGAGACCATCTTCAGGGCCAAATCGCTAGCGCAAAACAGGTAATTACTCACGCAACTCATCAGACATAGTCACATGTGTGTCTGGTCCCGGGCATCATATTTTGCTCACTGTAGGGTTACGCTGTGCAGGCTCTAACTTTTGCATACGACCTCGGATTGCGATGATTTTTATATCAAATTCAATCATTTCGACGAGATGAAGACAACTCGTGCAGATAAGTTTTTGATATGAGGTCGTCTCGGGGGCATAATTAGCCAAACAGTGTTCTGGATACAGAATCTCAATACTTCGAACACAAGTTCGGCCTTAGAGACGAGATCGGCTGGCTATGAACCAAATATCAAAGTTTCTCCTTTCGACAACACAAAACTTTCTCACTTTGAGCACTTTTTCATTTGAGGCCTTCTTAATTATGTTTTTGACCATGCCAAAATCTGGTGTCAACACATGCCCCGCTATTTTGGGCAAACTTGCGTGCCGAAAAATAATTTGCAGTGTATTTGTTCTAAGGACGATGTCAACACTCCATCGTCCATTTTAATTTCTCAGGGCGATAATTACGTATCAACCATGTTTATGCTAAGGGCGATAGTTGTTTATCGTCCATGTCTTTTCTTAGGACGATAATTATATATCAGTTATTGCCTATCTAGGCTTCTTGCCACACACTTGGGTGATACTTCTTTAAATATTTGCCATTGAGAGCTCGAGGTAACAATGTCCCTTGTACAGATTCCACCAAATATGAGTTTCCAGGAACTACTCTTGTGATCTTAAAAGGACCCTCCAACTTGGAGACCACTTCCCGAATTTTCTGTCTTTTGAACCAATTGGCAGAATCACCTTCCACACGAGATCGCCAATGTGATGCCCCGGATTAGACCGTACACTAATCATGCATGCAAATGTGTATAATAAAGACCAGGGACTCACAGGAAGATATCATAACACAACTCTAAACACAAATCAAAATAATACAAGCTTTGTATTACAATCCATGGGCCTCGAGAGTTCGAATACAGAAGCTCGATGTAGTGACCACGATCCCAATGGACCGAAATCTCTGTGCTTAAGTGTCATCCCTGGATCGGTAATGCTGACACACACAGTACTCGAGGAATTATAGCAGAGTTCAATCACACACTTGTTAAATCAAGATCCTCATAAAGAGTATGATTACACAAATAATATGGCTGAAGACCATCTAAACTAAATAACTGCGGAAGCTTTCAAGGTAAATGAGTCCATCAACTCCAACGGCATAGCTGAGTGCATGACAATGACCTATCGCACCTTATTCGTCGTCTGAGAGTTCTGCAACATGAGGCGTTGTAGCCATGTAGGTCAGCGCATGGAATATGCTGGCAGAGTTAGACTATAAAGCAATTAATGTAATAACTGCATCTACATGCAATATTTGGCTGGTGGAGACTCTAAGTTTAAGATTTTGCATAAAACTAGTTTTTTTCCTACAACAAAGGAATACAATTATTTACTACTCCCAAGTTGTTCCAATACTTGAGAAGGTTCCTCCAACTCAAACCCAAAATTAACCAAGTATCATCATTAAACCCAATTCAAATAATTTAAGAGTGATGAGATCAACAATAATATCCAATTCCAGATACTCAAGATGTCCATAACCGGGGACACGGCTAACCATGATTAGATTATACACTCTGCAGAGGTTGCGCACTTTTCCCCACAAGACTCGACCGCATCCATGATCGGAAGATCGAGACATAGTCTTTCTGAAGCATTAACTCTCTACTCCGGGCAGACCGGTACACCTACTTTCCCCTATCTTCTAGTCCACCTCTTCAAGAGCTCACACAACTTACTCAACTATGCTAGAGCCCATAATGGCTTATGGCTGCACACAGAAATTTCTAGGCATGAAATATCATATGATCCCTTTGAGCCTGGGTGGCGAACCAAGGAAAAATCACATGAGTACTCCGGGATTTCCCAAACGAGCAAACACTGGATTCTCCAGGTGCCCCACCCAACCCACCCAGATGTGTATTAAAGTTGCCACCTTAATGTTATCCAAGATTAATAACTCTCACAACTTCCATGTGTATCACGATCCAATCCCCGTCTACGAGCATGGCTAAGCAATAACTGAGCATAAGTATATTCCCGGGGTGATCAAAAGGTATTATGTTCCTACCTCAAGTACTACAACCAAACCACATGTTCCCAATCCTACTCATGCAAATATTCGAGGGGCAATACTAATGCATAGTAAAAACTGGGTATAGAAGAATATGATCAAAGTGTAACTTGCCTTGCTGATGATTTGCAAACTCTAGAGATTCGTAGTAACAAGCTTCGCACTCTGGGTAATCTAGCATAGAAAAACAATAACATACATAAGCAATCAAGCAAACGAAACAAAGAGAAATCGAGAAAAGATCCAAATGAAACTAGAAACAAGCAAATGACTAAACTAAACAGAAAACAAAACCTAACAGCATGTGAATTAGATCTTAATAGTAGGTACATGTGATTAGCTATGATTTGCAAAAAGAATCAACTCAAACGGAGCTGCGAAACTCAAGATACAAACGAAACAAGATCGAGTACTAATCTGATCTAAACTCAAATTTTAATTTGTCAAAATCTTGTTCAAGTTCGTTTACTGGAAAGAGGGGATCGTTATGAAGATTTAGGCGTTGGTTTCATCTAATTTGGATAAACGAGCTAAAAGTTACGCTAGTTTGAAGATTAGGGGCTAAATCACGATAAAACTATTCACGGATAGGTCCCTGGCCGAAAATAAACAGAAAAAGAAAAATCTATCAGACGAACGTCCGCTAACAGAGACCAACGAACGAATCTGTTCGTTACATAGGCTAAACGAGCGAATGCTCGCTAACTAGCAGATCCAAAAAACCGAACAAATCTAAACCGAAAACAATCGGCGAACCGGAACGATTTTTACTAGCTAACGGTGGCGAGAAAACCGACGGCGCCGGGGCAGCTTCAGCTCCGGCGGAGCTCCGGTGAGGCGAGGCGAGGTGCGGTCGGCAGCAGCGGC
>NC_041385.1:442649519-442688867 GCF_002162155.2 Triticum dicoccoides
CAGCGGCGCGGGGCGGCGGCAGTGGCCAACGGCGCCGCGGCGCGGGCTCAGCGGCGGCTGCGGTGGAGGCGGCGGCGGGGACTGCGGTTGGGGAAAGAGAGGGCCAGGGGTGGCGGCTTATAAAGCCCCGGGCGGCGGCGAGGCCGACTTGGGGAGGGGGTCGAGCGGCAGGGCGAGCTTGGACTCCTCCCGGAGTCCGGCGGCGGCACGGGAACGAGGGTGGCGGCACGCTGGGCCTGGTGTGGCTTCACCTGGGCCGACCCATGTGAACTTTTTCTTTAAACGGCGATGCGAAGAAAAATCCTAGAAAAATAAAAATAGAAGTCCTAAAATTCCAGAAACAATTTTCACCATCCCTACCTAATATTTGGGACAAAGTGAACATTTTTCTGGACTAAATGCAATTTTTAAAAATGCATATTTTCTCTAATTCAACCAAATAAAATAGCAAAATAAAATGCAAAATAAAAAAATGACTTCAAAATTTCTTTCCAAAATTTCCCCTCTATTTTGAAGAAGTCATTTTATCTTCTCTCATTTATTTTTATTGTTAGAAATAACCAGAAAGAATTTATTGAAAATGTAATTGATCCAATTTTCAAATTTGAATTAAATTCAAAAATGAAAATTAAATGAAAGCTCCAACTCTCTCCTTGGGTCCTTGAGTTGCTTAAGATTTTCTTGGATCACAACCAAATGCAATAAAATATGAAATGCATATGAATGATCTATGTATAACATCCAAATTGAAAAATTGGGATGTTACAAACCTACCCCCCCTTAAGATGAATATCGCCCTCGAGATTTAGGTTGGTCAGCAAAAAGGTGTGGGTGGTCCTTGCGAGGTCTTCTTCTCGCTCTCAGGTGGCTTCCTCCTCGGTATGGTGGCTCCGCTGAACTTCGCAAAACTTGATAACCTTGCTGCGAGTAACTCAACTGGAAAACTCGAGAATCTTGACTGGTTTCTCTTCATAGGTCAGATCACTATCCAACTGAATTGCTTCCAGAGGTACTGTATCTCTCAAAGGAATGTCGACTCTCTCTGCATGGCACTTCTTCAACTGGGAAACGTGAAACACATCATGAACTCCTGACAATCCTTCGGGTAATTCCAACTTGTAAGCAACTTCTCCCATGTGTTCCAGAACTCTATATGGTCCCACAAAACATGGTGCTAGCTTTCCCTTGACTCCAAAACTCTTAACTCCTCAAAGTGCGGACACACGAAGATATGCTCTATCTCTGACTTCGTAGGCTACCTCCTTGCGTTTAGTAT
Organism: Triticum dicoccoides; assembly: GCF_002162155.2. NCBI lineage: Eukaryota > Viridiplantae > Streptophyta > Magnoliopsida > Poales > Poaceae > Triticum > Triticum dicoccoides. Next base: position 442,650,796 of record NC_041385.1, read on the forward strand.
CTGCATAACTCTTCTGCCTGGACTGGGCTACCTTGAGTCTGTCTCGAATCAACTTAACCTTCTCCTCGGAATCTCTGATTAGGTCTGGTCTGAACAACTGTCGAGCTCCAACTTCATCCCACGAGAGTGGTGTCCTGCACCTCCTTCTGTACAAGGCTTTGAAAGGGGCCATCTTCAAACTGGCTTGATAACTGTTGTTATAGGAGAACTCTGCATAGGGAAAATTATCATCCCAACTAGATCCATAATCTAGCGCACAAGCTCTCAACATGTCCTCCAGAATCCGATTGACTCTCTTGGTCTATCCATCTGTCTGTGGATGAAAGGTTGTACTGAACTCTAGCCTGGTACCCAAAGTTTCATGCAACTGATTCCAAAACTTTGAAGTAAGTTGTGTTCCTCTATCTGATACGATGGCCCTCAGAACTTCATACAGACATACGATCTTGTTCATGTATATCTTTGCCAACTTAGCACTCATATAAGTTGTCTTCACAGGGATGAAATGGGCTACTTTCGTCAAGCGATCAACTACAACCCAAATAGAGTCATAGCCTGAACGGGTCCTGGGTAATCTAGTGATAAAATCCATGCCAAGTTTATCCCACTTCCATTCGGGTATCGGCAAAGGCTGTAGTAACCCTGCTGGTTTCTGATGCTCTGGCTTAACTCTCTGACATACATCACATACTGCTACATACTCGACAATATCCTTCTTCATTCCTGTCCACCAGAAACTTTCCTTCAAATCTAGATACATCTTGGTGTTGCCTGGGTGAATTGAGTAGGGAGAATCATGAGCCTCTTGAAGAATCAACTTCCTGATCTCAGGGTCATTAGGCACATAAATACGATCCTCAAACCATAAAGTGTCGTGCTCATCCTCACGAAATCCTTTTGCCTTTCCTTTACTCATCCTTTCTTTATCTCAACAATCTCTTTGTCTGTCTTCTGGGCTTCTCCGATCTTACGCAACAAAGTGGACATAATTTCCCATGCTACAACATAACCTCTTAGAACTATCTCTAAGTGTAGCTCCCGAAGGTCATTGACTAACTACTTAGGTAATCCTCCAGTTATGAGCGTGTTAACATAACTGTTGCGGCTCAACGCATCTGCTATGACGTTGGCCTTTCCTGGATGATAATGCAATCTCATGTCATAATACTTTATGAGATCCAACCATCTCCTTTGCCTGAGGTTCAACTCCTTCTGCGTGAATATGTACTTCAAACTCTTATGATCCATATAAACATCACAATGGTTACCGATAAGGAAATGTCTCCATGTCTTGAGCGCATGCACTACGGCTGCTAACTCCAAATCATGCATAGCATAATTCAACTCATGAGGTCGAAGCTATCATGAGGCATACGAAACAACTCTTACTTCCTGCATAAGCACACCTCCAAGTCCTCGACGTGAAGCGTCGCAATACACTTGGAAATCCTTGTGTATGTCTGGGAGAATCAGCACTGGGGCTGTAACCAAACGTTTCTTCAATTCCTGAAAACTGGCCTCACAATCCTCAGTCCATTTGAACTTGGTGTCCTTCTTCAATAACTCTGTCATTGTCTTCGCAATTTTGGAAAAATTCTCAATAAATCTCCGGTAATAACCTGCGAGTCCAAGAAAACTTCTGATCTCTCCCATTGAGGTGGGTGTCACCATTTAGTGACAAAAGCAACCTTGGTAGGGTCTACTGCTATTCCTTCTCCGGGTATAACATGTTCGAGGAATCCAACTTCCTTCAACTAAAACTCACATTTGCTGAACTTGGCATACAACTGATGTTCCCCGAGCTTCTCGAGAACCAAGCACAAATGTTCCTTATGCTCTTCTTCATTCTTTGAGTAGACCAATATATCATCAATGAACACCACGACAAACTTATCCAAGAACTCCATGGACACTTTGTTCATCATACTCATGAAATAGGCAGGGGCGTTAGTCAAACCAAATGACATAATGTAGGATCCGATAAGTATGTCTAGAGGGGGGGAGGGGTGATTAGACTACTTGACCAATTAAAAACTATGCCTTTCCCCAATTTTAGTCTTTGGCAGATTTTAGCAAACTTAGCACTAGTCAAGCAATCTTAACACAATTCAAGCAAGCATGCAAAGAGTATATGAGCAGCGGAAAGTAAAGCATGCAACTTGCAAGAATGTAAAGGGAAGGGTTTGGAGATTTCAAACGCAATCTAGAGACACGGTGATTTTTGAGCCGTGGTTCCGATAGGTGGTGCTATTGTACATCCACGTTGATGGAGACTTCAACCCACGAAGGGTAACGGTTGCGCGAGTCCACGGAGGGCTCCACCCACGAAGGTCCACGAAGAAGCAACCTTGTCTATCCCACCATGGCCGTCGCCCACCAAGGACTTGCCTCACTAGCAGTAGATCTTCATGAAGTAGGCGATCTTCTTGCCCTTACAAACTCCTTGGTTCAACTCCACAATCTTGTCGGAGGCTCCCAAGTGACACCTAGCCAATCTAGGAGACACCACTCTCCAAGAAGTAACCAATGGTGTGTTGATGATGAACTCCTTGCTCTTGTTCTTCAAATGATAGTCTCCCCAACACTCAACTCTCTCTCACAGGATTTGGATTTGGTGGAAAGAAGATTTGAGTGGAAAGCAACTTGGGGAAGGCTAGAGATCAATATTCATATGGTAGGAATGGAATATCTTGGCCTCAACACATGAGTAGGTGGTTCTCTCTCAGAAACAGTAAGTTGGAAGTGTAGGTTTGTTCTGATGGCTCTCTCTACGAATGAAGAGGAGGTGGAGGGGTATATATAGCCTCCACACAAAATCTAACCGTTACACACAATTTACCAATCTCGGTGGGATCGAATCAACAAACTCGGTCAGACCGATTTAGTAAACCTAGTGACCGTTAGGATTTTCGGTGGGACCAACATGCAACTCGGTAGGACCAATATGGTTAGGGTTAGGGCATAGCGTAATCTCGGTGAGACCGATTTTGGTAATAAGCTAACCAGAGAGTTGGTCAGGCAAACTCGGTGGGACCGATTACTCAAACTCAGTGGGACCGATTTTGGTAATAAGTTAACCAGAGAGTTTGCATTGTAATCTCGGTAGTACCGATTGCTCAAACTCGGTGAGACCGGTTTTGGGAATGGACATACACAGAGAGATTACAATCCCATCTCGGTGAGACCGAGATCCCTATCGGTGAGACCGATTTTCCTAGGGTTTGTGGCAGTGGCTATGACATCTGAACTCGATGGCGCCGGATAGAAAGAGTCGGTGGGGCCGAGTTTGACTTTATGTTTAGGACATATGTGGATTTGAGAAAGTAGTTGAGGGATTTGGAGCATATCACTAAGCACTTTGAGCAAGCAAGCCATTAAGCAACACCTCATCCCCTCTTGATAGTATTGGCTTTTCCTATAGACTCAATGTGATCTTGGATCACCAAAATAGAAAAATGTAGAGTCTTGATCTTGGAGCTTGAGCCAATCCTTTGTCCTTAGCATCTTGAAGGGGTTCCACATCCTTTAGTCCATGCCACTCCATTGTTGAACTTGTCTGAAATATACTAGGTAAAAGTGTTAGTCCAACAAGAGGTATGTTGACATTAATTACCAAAAGCACCGAGGGAGCACTTTTGCTTTCAATATCCCCCTTTTTGGTAATTGATGACAACATACATCAAAGCTTTAGATAAAGATATAGAGAATAGCAAGTAAAGCTTTGGAATGACATGTAACAAGCATAGGCTCCCCTTACATGTATGCAATCATGTGAATATGGAATATAGAAGCATGTGAGAGCATAACCATGACAGAGTAGGCAATGTGTTACATGTATCTTGGCTATATGCATTAGAGCGAAGAATATATAAAAAATACCTTCATGCTCATGAGTCCTTCTTGCAAACAGTATGTACATCAGCAAGAATTTCTCATATACATGATTGTAATGCATATACTTACCTTGTGGTCTTGAGTTGGTTTAGGATAGAGTGAACCTGTGAAAATAAGGTTAGATAACACAGATGCATCTACTAGCTAGAGCAAACGAGAAGAAACCACAAGAATACCAAGACTAGGATGACATGTAGAGAGTGAGTACTAAGTACCACATTTAACATAGACATGTCCCCAAAGGTAAAGTTATGCAAAGAATTTAAAGATCTTCTTTCCCTGAGTATCTTGCTCCCCCTGAATCTAGCATGGGATACTGAGAGAAGATAGGGAACAGAAAATCAGAGCTAAAGCAATTAAGCACATATGAACATGTCTTTCCCCTTAAGAAGACATGTGGCATCTCTCCTCTTGAACACCAAGCATCTGGGATCCTTGAGAACTACTCTCTTCTTGAGTATTCTCTCCCCCTAGAGATCTCTCTCTCCCCCTGTGGAGGTGATACTCTCTCTCCCCCTTGGAAGTGATAAGCTTTAATGTGATCTCTCTCTCCCCCTTTGACATCAATTTCCAAGAAGGGCCTTCTAGAATTTGTCGTGAATGGGTTTGATCCTCGAGTCACAGCACAAAGCACTGATAAAAACGTGATGCTTATAGAGGACAAGATTCATTTAGTGGATCTGGATCAAAACTAAAGAGGAATAAGTGGCAAAATGTTTTTCCTGTTGTGAAATCGGTGGCACCGAGTGGTATGCTTCGGTTGCACTGAAAGGATTCGGTTGGACCGAAAACAACAAATCGGTGAGACCGAGTTCATCACAGAGAAAACACCTATCACCTCAGCTCACTAGACTAGTAAGATCTCACAAGGATTTGCAAGGAATTAACTGAATGATTTGCAAAGAATTGGATGCAGGTAATGTAGAATAGACAGTAAACAAGAAGAAATTGTAAAGAAATCTAGATGAAGTTTTTTTGAAAGGGAAAACAAATATGCATGATAGAAATGCAAAAGCACAGAAAAGAACACGAGAGAAATTCATCTAGAATTGGTCGGCGACAAAGTCACCTATGTTAGAGTATATTGACTTAGGAGTCAAGTGAGATCACTTGATCATAGGTCATACTCATCGTTTAAGCTCAAAATGGGGTTACCATTTTTCGTTTAAGCATCTTGATGTATTCACATCTTGTCGCGTTGCTTTAACTCATGTCTTGGAGTAAAGCTTCTCTAAGATGGAAAAACATACCTTGGGTGGTGATGTTGATTGTTCATGTAGTTGATCTTGTGTGGGTTGCTCAAGGTTGATGTAGCTCATCAAGAGTTGGGAGCACCACTTGGAATTTGAGTTCATCTACCTACATGGGTTAGTTCTTGCAAGGAAGAGCACTTGTGTGTCCAAATGACAATCATGAAACTCAACATAGAATTTGTCAAAGGATATGTTTGAATGATTCTGTGCTTCCTTGTCTTCAACCACCATTGTGTAGAGTCTTGGTGATGTAGAGATTGCTCAAGATATGAGTAGGTTACAATCTCATGGAATTTGATTCAACCAAGTACCTACATGGGTTAGATAACATGCAAGGTGCAAATATATCCAAGACATAAGATTTTCATCATAAGAGAAATATCAAGGATTAGTCATAAGCTCATGTCTTGCATGTATCCAATGGAGTTTCTACTCCAAGTTTGAAGCATCAATGATGTTCAGTTCTCCTCTCAACCTGCAAAACACTTTCTCATCAAGTGGTTTAGTGAAAATATCCGCTAATTGTTTTTCGGTGCAAACATGCTTAAGATTAATGTCACCCTTAGCAACATGATCTCGAATGAAATGATGACGAACTTCAATATGCTTAGTTCGAGAGTGTTGCACGGGATTGTGAGCAATCTTGATAGCACTTTCATTGTCACAAAGTAATGGAACATGTTTCACATATATCCCATAATCTTTAAGAGTTTGGGTCATCCAAAGTAATTGAGCACAACATGAACCAGCGGCAATGTATTCCGCTTCGGCGGTGGATAATGATACCGAGTTTTGTTTCTTGGAAGACCAAGACACAAGAGATCTACCAAGGAATTGACAAGTACCCGAAGTAGATTTTCTATCAACCTTGTCTCCGGCATAGTCCAAGTCGGAGTAGCCAACAAGATCGAAAGAGGCCCTCTTAGGATACCAAATGCCAAAATTTGGTGTATGAATTAAATATCTCACTATCCTTTTCACGGCCTTAAGATGACATTATTTAGGTGCAGCTTGATATCTTGCACACATGCACACACTTAGCATAATATCGGGGCGTGAAGCACATAGGTATAACAATGAACCAATCATAGAGCGATAAACCTTTTGATCAACCGGTTCACCATCTTTGGTCAAATCAAGATGTCCACTAGTAGGCATGGGTGTAGTCATACCTTTGCATTCTTGCATATTGAACTTCTTGAATAAGTCCTTAGTGTACTTCGTTTGAGAGACAAAAGTACCTTCCTTGGTTTGCTTGATTTGCAATCCAAGAAAGAATTTGAGTTCACTCATCATTGACATCTCAAACTTCTCCGACATTAGCTTTCCAAACTTCTCACTAAAATGAGGGTTAGTTGATCCTAATATAATATCATCAACATAAATTTGGCATACCAATAATTCTCCATTAACCCTTTTAGTAAAAAGTGTAGAATCAATTTTCCCAATTTCAAACCCTTTTTCAATAAGGAACTTAGTTAAGCATTTGTACCAAGATCTAGGAGCTTGTTTAAGACCATAAAGAGCTTTGTGAAGTTTGTAGACATGATTGAGATTCTTAGGATTGATAAAGCCGGGAGGTTGTTTAACATAAACTTCCTCCTCTATTTCACCATTTAGAAAAGCACTTTTAATGTCCATTTGGTACAAGGTGATATCATGGTGATTAGCATAGGCAAGTAAGATGCGAATGGACTCAAGTCTAGCAACGGGAGCATAAGTCTCACCATAGTCCATACCATTGACTTGTGTGTAACCTTGGGCGATGAGACGTGCTTTGTTGCGAACTACTTGTCCATCTTCATCTTGCTTATTGCGAAACACCCATTTGGTATGATGATGTTGTGGTTGTCGTCGGGCTTCTCTACCAATGTCCAAACTTGATTTCTCTCAAAGTTGTGTAGCTCTTCATGCATAGCATTTATCCAATCCGGATCTTCCAATGATTCTTCGACCTTCATAGGTTCAATACTAGAGATGAATGAATAGTGTTCACAAAAATTTGCTAAACAAGTTTTAGAGCGAGTGATTCTCCCGGTTTGGATATCATTGTAGATTTGCTTGACGGGGTGGTCTTTAGTAATCCTTGCTCGAACTCGTGAAAGCTTTTGCTTGGGTCTTGGTTGAACATCTTCTTCGTCTTGTTCTTCTTCTTGGCCTTCTTCATTATTGGCGTTGTCATTCTCTTGTCTTGGTGGAGAAGGAGGTTGTTGACATTCTTGATGTACTTCCTCGTTTTCTTCATCTTGGTGTGTCCCACTTGTGGATGCTTCCGTATCAACTCTTGGTTCACCTTGTCATGAAGTAGAAGCTTCCACTTGGACGGATGAGGTACTCTCCTTCACTTCCGTTGGACGAACCTTGCCAATAGACAAGTCTTGGATTGCTTCCGAGGGGTCTTTGTCTCCTACATCAATTGGAATTGCTCTACTTGCGAGCCGTTAGATTCATCAAACTTCACATCAACCGTATCTTCAACCTTTCGGGTGAAATTGTTGTAGACACGGTATGTGTGAGAGTTTGAGCCATAACCAAGTAGGAAACCTTCATGACACTTAGGAACAAAATTAGAACAACGATGCTTATCAAGAATGTAGCACTTTGAGCCGAATACTCAAAAGTATCCAACTTGGGGTTTGTTACCGGTGAGGAGCTCGTATGCCGTCTTCCCGAGTAGCTTGTGAAGATACAAGCGATTTGTTGCATGACAAGCTGTCTCAACCGCTTCTGCCCAAAAGTGCTTCGGCGTCTTGTACTCATCAAGCATCGTTCTTGCCATTTCGATGAGCGTCCGGTTCTTCCTCTCAACAACTCCATTTTGTTGAGGTGTGTACGTAGCCGAGAACTCATGTGAAATCCCTTCTTTGTCAAGAAAGGTGTCCACATTTGCGTTCTTGAACTCCGTTCCGTTGTCGCTGCGAACCTTCTCGATCTTCACTTCAAACTGATTTTGAGCCTTCCTGGCGAAGTTTTTGAAGATCTTTTGGACCTGAAATTTGTCATCGAGAAAGAACACCCACGTAAATCTTGAAAAATCATCAACTATAACTAGACCAAAAGAATTTCCACCGAGACTTTCGTAGGCGTTGGGACCAAAAAGATCCATGTGAAGTAGCTCAAGTGGCCTCCTGGTGGTCATGATGTTCTTCACGGGATGCCTTCCTCCAACCTGTTTACCTGCTTGACAAGCACTGCAAAGTCTATCCTTATCAAATATGACATCGTTAACACCAAGGATATGATTCCCTTTAATAAGCTTGTCAAGGTTTCTCATGCCAACGTCACCTAGTCGTCTATGCCATAACCAACCTTTAAAGGATTTAGCAATGAAGCAAGTTCTAGGTTAAGCCTTTTTAGTGAAATCAACAATGTAAAGATCACCTCTACGTATACCAGTAAAGACCATTTTATGATTGTCTCTACGAAACACTTGGCAATCTACTTCAGTAAATAGGACATTGAAACCGAAATCAGCAAGTCTAGATACTGAAAGTAAGTTGTAGCCAAGAGATTCAACGAGCATAACATTTTGAATGGAGCTATCATGTGAGATGGCCACCTTACCGAGGCCAACCACTTTACCATTTGAGTTGTCACCGAAAGTGACATACTTTCGAGGACCATCATTTTCAGCAAGCTCACGAAACATGTCTTTATCTCCGGTCATGTGATCGGTGCATCCACTGTCAAGAACCCATTCCTTTCCTCCTGCCATATATCCCCGAAGATTTGCCATAAGACCAAAGTGTCTCATTGCATCATCAAGAGCAAAGTCATCATCCTCATCCTCATCACAGTATCCATGTTCAACGTCATCATGTGGTGGATCAATTCCTAGTGAGGGTGATTCATTAGTATGAGTTTGACAATGATCTCCTTTATGAAGTCTATTAGCTTCGGAAATAATATCGCTAATAATTCCAACATTTCCTTTGGCACGCATAAGATTTGTAAGTTCAAATAGACAATTACCAAACATAGGATCATTGGAATTCATCTTACTCAAGGCAATAGACTTATGAAGAATTTCATCCAGATTTTTCAAAGAATAATTAGGAAATCGTTCTTCAAGAAATTTCCATATAGTGTAGGCACACTCAAGAGTAGGCAGTTTTCCAACCAAGTTTCTAGGCAAGCCTCTAGTGATAAGATTAACAGTTCTAACATTCCTAATCATGTCAATCGACTCATCAAGGGTAGGATGCATAGGATCAACATGAGGTGCACAAGGACTAGCAATGTACTTGTTCAAATGATATTGATTGAAAATTACAAGCATCTCATTTTTCCACTCATGAAAATACTCTCCATCAAGTATAGGCACTCAATGTCTAAGACTCCCCAAAGTAGACTCATCCATCTTCCTCCAATGGTGATTAAACCAAAGCAATGGAGACCAAAGCTTTGATACCACTTGTAGGATCCGAGAAGTATGTCTAGAGGGGGGGGGTGATTAGACTACTTGACCAATTAAAAACTATGCCTTTCCCCAATTTTAGTCTTTGGCAGATTTTAGCAAACTTAGCACAAGTCAAGCAATCTTAACACAATTCAAGCAAGCATGCAAAGAGTATATGAGCAGCGGAAAGTAAAGCATGCAACTTGCAAGAATGTAAAGGGAAGGGTTTGGAGATTTCAAACGCAATTTGGAGACATGGTGATTTTTGAGCCATGGTTCCGATAGGTGGTGCTATCGTACATCCACGTTGATGGAGACTTCAACCCACGAAGGGTAACGGTTGCGTGAGTCCACGGAGGGCTCCACCCATGAAGGGCCCACGAAGAAGCAACCTTGTCTATCCCACCATGGCCGTCGCCCACGAAGGACTTGCCTCACTAGCGGTAGATCTTCACGAAGTAGGCGATCTCCTTGCCCTTACAAACTCCTTGGTTCAACTCCACAATCTTGTCGGAGGCTCCCAAGTGACACCTAGCCAATCTAGGAGACACCACTCTCCAAGAAGTAGCAAATGGTGTGTTGATGATGAACTCCTTGCTCTTGTGCTTCAAATGATAGTCTCCCCAACACTCAACTCTCTCTCACAGGATTTGGATTTGGTGGAAAGAAGATTTGAGTGGAAAGCAACTTGGGGAAGGCTAGAGATCAAGATTCATATGGTAGGAATGGAATATCTTGGCCTCAACACATGAGTAGGTGGTTCTTTCTCAGAAATGGTAAGTTGGAAGTGTAGGTTTGTTCTGATGGCTCTCTCTACGAATGAAGAGGAGGTGGAGGGGTATATATAGCCTCCACACAAAATCTAACCGTTACACACAATTTACCAATCTCGGTGGGACCGAATCAACAAACTCGGTCAGACCGATTTAGTAAACCTAGTGACCGTTAGGATTTTCGGTGGGACCGACATGCAACTCGGTAGGACTGATATGGTTAGGGTTAGGGCATAACGTAATCTCGGTGAGACCGATTACACAAACTCGGTGAGACCGATTTTGGTAATAAGCTAACCAGAGAGTTGGTCAGGCAAACTCGGTGGGACTGATTACTCAAACTCGGTGGGACCAATTTTGGTAATAAGTTAACCAGAGAGTTTGCATTGTAATCTCGGTAGTACCGATTGCTCAAACTCGGTGAGACCGGTTTTAGCAATGGACATACACAGAGAGATTACAATCCCATCTCGTTGAGACCGAGATCCCTATCGGTGAGACCGATTTGCCTAGGGTTTGTGGCAGTGGCTATGACATCTGAACTCGGTGGTGCCGGATAGAAAGAATCGGTGGGGCCGAGTTTGACTTTAGGTTTAGGACATATGTGGATGTGAGAAAGTAGTTGAGGGCTTTGGAGCATATCACTAAGCACTTTGAGCAAGCAAGCCATTAAGCAACACCTCATCCCCTCTTGATAGTATTGGCTTTTCCTATAGACTCAATGTGATCTTGGATCACTAAAATAGAAAAATGTAGAGTCTTGATCTTGGAGCTTGAGCCAATCCTTTGTACTTAGCATCTTGACGGGGTTCCACATCCTTTAGTCCATGCCACTCCATTGTTGAACTTGTCTGAAATATACTAGGTAAAAGTGATAGTCCAACAAGAGGTATGTTGACATTAATTACCAAAACCACCCAGGGAGCACTTGTGCTTTCACATAACTGTATACTCATATAGCCCAGATCTCGTGGTAAAAGCTGTCTTAGGTATATCCTGCTCTCGGATCTTTAACTGGTGATAACCTGATCGAAGATCAATCTTGGAGAAAACCTTAGCTCCTTGCAGCTGGTCAAACAAATCATTGATCATTGGCAAAGAGTATTTGTTCTTGATCGTCACCTCATTCAGCGCACGATAATCAACAACCATCCTCAAAGATCCATCATTTTCAACTAGAAGTACTGGGGCTCCCCAAGGTGATGAACTTGGTCGAATATAACCTTTCTCCAGTAACTCCTTAATCTGCTTCTTAATTTCCTCCAGATCATTTGTGGGCATCTGATACGGTCTCTTTGATATTGGTCCGGTGCTTGGCAATAACTCAATCAAAAACTCAATTTCCCGATCCAATGGCATGCCTGGTAACTCTTCTAGAAATACATCAGGATAATCCTTCACCACTGGTACTTCCTCCTGAACAACTCCTGATAAGGAATTCACCCGAGTCCTCCTCGGCGCATGTCTAGACACATACTTGATCCTCTTTCCTTCCGGGGTGGTGAGAAGAATCGATTTACTAGCGCAATCGATGTTTCCTTCAAATTTGGATAGCCAATCCATGCCTAGTATCACATCCAATCCTTGTGACTCCAGGACAATCAGTTTGGTGGGGAAAACATGTCTACCTATGGTCACTGGCAACTGATAGCATCCCCTACTAGCCATATACTCCGCTCCTGGGAAACTCACTAACATAGGTGACTTAAGGGCTACTGTTGGCAACTTGTACTTATCCACAAATCCCCTTAATATGAATGAATGAGATGCACCAGTATTGAAAAGAACAAGTGTTGTAATTGTATTAATCAAAAACTTACCGACAACTGCGTCGGGTTGCTCCTTAATCTCCTCCAACCTGACGTGGTTCACCTGACCTTTGGTAAAGGGGTTGGGCTTCTTTGTAGAACTTCCATTGCCATTTCCATTCTTTGCTTCAGGACATTCAGTGGCATAATGTCCGGTCTTCCCGTACTTGAAACAAGTAATGTGACTCAGATCCCTCTTGGCTGGTGTCGCAGGGTTGGAACGGTTCTGATTGTTACTTCCTCCATTCCCATTGCCATTCTTAGGGCCACTGTGGTTGTGTGAAGTTCCTCCATTGTGCGTATGTCCTCCATGGTTATAGCCTCCATGGTTGTGAGTATGTCCTCCCGAGTACGGGGAATAGCGGGGCTTCTATTGAGCTCCAGAAGTGTACCTCCACTGTCCATACTTCCTCTTGCGGTTATCAATCTGTTGCTGCTTGCCTTCTATCATGAGGGCCTTTTCTACCAACTCATGGTAGTTGTTGAAAGTTGCCACCATCAACTGCATGCTTAGCCCATCATTGAGTCCCTCAAGAAACTTCTCCTGCTTCGCGGCATCTGTGGCCACATCATCTGGGGCATAACGGGCTAACTTTCTGAACTCATCAACATACTGTCCCACTGTACGACTTCCTTGGTGCAAGTTGTGAAACTCACGTTTCTTCATACTCATAGCTCCAGCTGAAACATGGGCGGTGCGGAAAGCCTGCTGAAACTGATCCCATGTAACTTTATCAATGGGGTAAGTGGTGGTGAAGTTCTCCCACCAAGATGTTGCAGGTCCATCAAGTTGATGTGCGGAAAAGCGCACTCTCTACGCATATGTGCATTCTCCAGTAGTCAGCTCTCTTCCTATCTTGCGGAGCCAATCATCTACAACAATTGGCTCGGTGCTGCTAGAGAACACCGACGGATTCAACCTCAGAAAATGGGCTAGGTGGTCAACAGGGGGTGGTGGCGGTGGGTTGTTGTTGTTGTTGCCTTGGTTCTGATTCTGGTTCTGGACTAACATCTGCATCAAGGCATTCTGCTGCTGGATCAACTGAGTGAGCTCCGGCGGGAACACGAATTCGGTGTCACGTCTCAGAGGCATCTGATGGTTTAGAAGGGGTGAGAAAACATAATAGAATAAGGTCTCGGAGAGATTTCACTACCCATATGCACATGAGGCAAATACAATCAATTCACTTCATTCAATATCAAAAAAGGTTCACACAAACAATCTATCTATGATTACAAATCAATCAATGCTAACTACTTGGTAGAATACTACTAGTAACATGGTCGTCGTCTAGAAATTTTGATCGGTGGAAGACTCCATGATATCTGCTCCAGCTTCGTCTATGTAGTCATCATCACTGTCATCATTTGCATCACTGTCCATGTCAGTGTCGTCCAAGATGATGTAGTCCTCCGAATGGATCTCCACTTCAGGTTCTCGCTTATGGTTCTCCAAGGGTAGTCCTAGTTTCCTCTTCAAGTCTTCATGCTTCTCCAGTAGTACAACAATTTCTTCTTCATATCCATCGCATGTTGACTTGAGTTCCTCTGCTAGCTCGATATTCTTCTTCATCAACTTCTTGGTCTTCTTCATGATGGAGCACATTTGGTTCTCGTATCGTTGAATGTGCTGATCCATCTCCTGAATGTAAGCTGCAATTCATCCATCCTTCCTGGTACTAATCATCTCCAATTCCTCGTCCCGACGTCCACATATTTGATAGATGGTGTCTTCAAGCTCCTTGTGGTACACCTCACGAATGCGTCGAAAAGTGATGTGGGCTGCCATGCTCTTTCCCAAGTTCCAACTTGGTGCATCCAAGTAAAAATCAATGGGCTCCATTGTTGGTGCAAACGTCCTCCCAGGTACACGAACTTTGATATTCCAGCGCTCCTCTTCCGGTAAAGTTGCACAGAAAGTCCCAGTGAAGCTTGGTAGTCTGATGTTCAGGTACTTAGTGACTTCCTTCAAGTGTCGTCCAAAAGGGGTGTCGTCATCCGGCTGAGTGAACTTGTTCCTGGGGTCCGCCATCTATAGAGTAGAAATAGAGGAGAATTAGAAATGAGCAAAGAAGAGTAATCCTGTGGCTTTTCCTAGTGGCCGCGTCCTACAATTAACGTATGCTCTGATACCATCTTGTAGCAACCACAATCCCAATGGACCGAGGTCTCTGTGCTTAAGTGTCATCCCTGGATCGGTAATGTTGACACACACAGTACTCGAGGAATTATAGCAGAGTTCAATCACACATTTATTACATCAAGATCCTCATAAAGAGTATGATTACACAAATAATATGGTTGAAGGCCATCTAACTAAATAACTATGGAAGCTTCGAAGGTAAATGAGTCCATCAACTCCAACAGCATAGCTGAGTGCATGACAACGACCTATCGCACCTTATTCGTCGTTTGAGAGGTCTGCAACATGATACATTGTAGCCGTGTAGGTCAGCACATGGAATATGTTGGCAGAGTTACATTGTAAAGCAATGAATGCAAGAACTACATCTACATGCAATATTTGGCTGGTGGAGACTCTAAGTTTAAGATTTTGCATCAAGCTAGTTTTTCCCTACAACAAAGGAATACAATTATTTACTACTCCCAAGTTGTTCCAATACTTGAGAAGGTTCCTCCAACTCAAACCCAAAATTAACCAAGTATCATCATTAAACCCAATTCAAATAATTTAAGAGTGATGAGATCAACAATAATATCCAATTCCAGATACTCAAGATGTCCATAACCGAGGACACAACTGATAACCCACAAGTATAGGGGATCGCAACAGCTTTCGAGGGTAGAGTATTCAACCCAAATTTATTGATTCGACACAAGGGGAGCCAAAGAATATTCTTGAGTATTAGCAGCTGACTTGTCAATTCAACCACACCTGGATAACTTAGTATCTGCAGCAAAGTGTTTAGTAGCAAAAGTGGTATGATAATAAAGGTAACGGTAGCAAAAGTAAAGATATATGTTTTTGGGCTTTTGTAGTAGTTGTAACAGTAGCAACGGAAAAGTAAATAAGCGAAGAACAATATATGAAAAGCTCGTAGGCAATGGATCAGTGATGGATAATTATGCCGGATGTGATTCCTCATGCAATAGTTATAACATAGGGTGATATAGAACTAGCTCCAATTCATCAATGTAATGTAGGCTTGTATTCTGTAAATAGTCATACGTTCTTATGGAAAAGAACTTGTATGACGTCTTTTGTCCTACCCTCCCGTTTCAGCGGGGTCCTTACGGAAACTAAGGGATATTAAGGCCTCCTTTTAATAGAGAACTAGAACAAACCATTAACACATAGTGAATACATGAACTCCTCAAACTACGGTCATCACCGAGAAGTTTCCCGATTATTGTCACTTCGGGGTTGTCGGATCATAACACATAATAGGTGACTATAGACTTGCAAGATAGGATCAAGAACACACATATATTCATGAAAACATAATAGGTTCAGATCTGAAATCATGGCACTCGGGCCCTAGTGACAAGCATTAAGCATAGCAAAGTCATAGCAACATCAATCTCAGAACATAGTGGATACTAGGGATCAAACCCTAACAAAACTAACTTGATTACATGGTAAATCTCATCCAACCCATCACCGTCCAGCAAGCCTACGATGGAATTACTCACACACGGCGGTGAGCATCATGAAATTGGTGATGGAGGATGGTTGATGATGACGACAGCGATGAATCCCCCTCTCCGGAGCCCCGAACGGACTCCAGATCAGCCCTCCCGAGAGAGATTAGGGCTTGGTGGTGGCTCCGTGTCGTAAAACGCGATGAAACTTTCACTGCGATTTTTTTCTCCCCGAGACGGAATATATGGAGTTGGAGTTGAGGTCGGAGGAGGTCCAGGGGGCCCACGAGATAGGAGGCCGCGCCCTAGGGGGGCGCCCCCCTGTCTCGTGGACATGCTGTGGGCCCCCTGGCATTAATTCTTTTGCCAAAAATTCTTATTAATTCCAAAAGGTGCCTCCGTGGATTTCCAGGACATTCTGAGAACTTTTCTTTTCTACACATAAAACAACATCATGGCAGTTCTGCTGAAAACAGCGTCAGTCCGGGTTAGTTTCATTCAAATCATGCAAGTTAGAGTCCAAAACAAGGGCAAAAGTGTTTGGAAAAGTAGATACGTTGGAGACGTATCAACTCCCCCAAGCTTAAACCTTTGCTTGTCCTCAAGCAATTTAGTTGATAAACTGAAAGTGATAAAGAAAAACTTTTACAAACTCTGTTTGCTCTTGTTGTTGTAACATGAAAAGCCAGCATTCAAGTTTCAACAAATATTATGAACTAACCATACTCACAATAACACATAGGTCTCACAATTACTCACATCAATAGCATAATCAGCTAGCGAGCCATAATAATAAAACTCGGATGACAACACTTTCTCAAAATAATCATAACATGATATAACAAAATGGTATCTCGGTAGCCCTTTCTGGGACTGCAAAACATAAATGCAGAGCACCTTTAAAGATCAAGGACTGACTAAACATCGTAATTCATGGTAAAAGAGATCCAGTCAAGTCATACCCAATATAAACCAATAGTAATGAATGCAAATGACAGTGTGCTCTCCAGCGGGTGCTTTTAATAAGAAGGGTGATGACTCAACATAAAAAGTAAATAGATAGGCCCTTCGCAGAGGGAAGCAGGGATTTGTAGAGGTGCCAGAGCTCGATTTTAAAATAGAGATTGAATAAGATTTTGGGCGGCATTCTTTTACTGTCAACGCAACAACTATGGGATGGCTATATCTTCCATACTACATGCATTATAGGCAGGTCCCAAACAGAATGGTAAACGTTTATACTCCCCAACCACCAACAAGCATCAATCCATGGCTTGCTCGAAACAACGAGTGCCTCCAACATACAACAGCCCTGGGGGAGTTTTGTTTAATTATTTTGATTTGATTTGATCTTTTTGGATCATGGGACTGGGCATCCCGGTTACCGGCCCTTTCTCGTGAATGAGGAGCGGAGTCCACTCCTCTTGAGAATAACCCACCTAGCATGGAAGATATAGGCAGTCCTAGTTGTAACATGAGTTGCTCGAGCATACAAAACAGAATTTCATTTGAAGGTTTGGAGTTTGGCATATACAAATTTACTCGGAACGACAGGTAAGTACCGCATATAGGTAGGTATGGTGGACTCATATGGAACAACTTTGGGGTTTAAGGAGTTTGGATGCACAAGCAGTATTCCCACTTAGTACATGTGAAGGCTAGCAAAAGACTGGGAAGCGACCAACTGAGAGAGCAACAACAGTCGTAAACATGCATGAAAATTAATTCACACCGAGTACAAGCATGAGTAGGATATAATCCACCATGAACATAAATATCATGAAGGCTATGTTGATTTGATTCAACTACATGCGTGAACATGTGCCAAGTCGAGCCACTCAGTTCATTCAAAGGAGGATACCATCCCATCATATCACATCATAATCATTCTAATAGCATGTTGGCACGCAAGGTAAACCATTATAACTCATAGCTAATCAAGCATGGCACAAGTAACTATAATCTCTAAATGTCATTGCAAATATGTTTACTTCATAATAGCTAACTCAGGAACGATGAACTCATCATATTTACAAAAACAAGAGAGGTCGAGTTCATACCAGCTTTTCTCATCCCAATAAGTCCATCATATATCGTCATTATTGCCTTTCACTCGCACGACCAAACGATGTGTATAATAATAAGAGTGCACGTGCATTGGACTAAGCTGGGATCTACAAGCATTCAACTCAAGAGAGAAGACAAGTAATATGGGCTCTAAATTAAATAAACAATCATGCATAGGAGAGCCACTAAGCATTTTCATTATGGTCTTCTTGACCCCCAAAGGAAAGAAAAGAAAATAAAACTATTTACATGGGAAAGCTCCCAACAAGTAAAAGAAGAACGAGAAATCTTTTTGGGTTTTCATTTTAATTCCTACTACATGCAAGGAAATTAAACTAACTAATTTTTTTGTTTTTTCTTAAGGTTTATCAAACACACAAGAAGAAAACTAGAAAAAGAAATTTAAACTAACATGGATAATACAATGAAAGAGTATGAGCACCGACGACTAGTGTGTGAACATGAATGTAAAGTCGGTGAGAAATACGTACTCCCCCAAGCTTAGGCTTCTGGCCTAAGTTGGTCTAATACCAATGACCGCCACTACTCTCCCCGGTGTAATGGGAGGTGTAATCAGGATAATACTGGCTGGTCATCTCCGGATCCCACTGGACAGATGATGCACGATAAGGGTCCAGCTCAGGTTCCGGTTCTGGAGTAAAAGCTTGAGCTCGATGATTGTTCACCGCTTCCGATGTGACGAGAAAATTTTCTGCAAGCAAATCAAACAACAAAGGCGCAGGCAAGATAATAACCTCAAAGTGTTTCTTACTGAATCTAAGTTTATACAAGAGCATCCTATCTTCGTTGTCAACAATAAACTTGTGTGCTATCATGCTCTTGTAATCTAAAATGTGAGGAGGCAATATTGTCTCCTTTTCCTCATGGTGCCTAATGGGTATCTGAAAATGTCTAGCAAGACGTGCAGCATAGATACCTCCAAATATGGGGCCTTTTGTATGATTCAGGGCTAGCCTTTTGGCAACGACTGCACCCATATTAAAAGTATTGTCTCCAAGCAGAGCATGTTGAAGAATGATAATATCAGGAACGCTCAAGTTTCCACTATTTCCACGACCAATCAAGTATCTACTAGCAAATATGGCAAAGTAGTGTAAAACAGGAAAGTGTATGCTAGAGACCTTCGCCTCGGAGCCCTTCTTTGGCTCCTCTACAGCAATAGTGTTAACAAATCCACCCACATCTTCACGATGGGGTTCATCTAATTCTCCCTCATAAGGTATCCTACATACTGCGCAAAAATGACGTAAAGACATTTCTTTGAATTCGTCATATAAATGAAATGATACTGCATGCGGTGATTTCTTAGGATAATAATAAAAGTTTTGCATGAAAGTATTGGTAAGTAAGAGATACTGATCGATTCGGTCGTTGATGAAACCGGTGAGGCCTGCAGTCTCAATTAAAGCATAAAAGTCTTCATGAATTCCGACTTCTTTCAAGAAATCCTCACATGGCCATTCGCACGACCGTACTCCGCTAAGCGAGGAAGATTGTACTTGGCTTTTCCTTCTCTTTGGCTTGTTTTTCCTGAGAGTTTGGCTAGAAGAGCCTTTAAAAAGCCTCCTTAACATTTTCTGAAAATTTCTGAAATTTTAGTAACTTCAAAATAGAAGTGGATAAAACTAAACAAGATTGATAGAAACTACTCCTACAAGTGCCTAGAGCCTATATCATGCATTGGAATTGCTTGGGACCTCAAAAATTTAACATGCAAGCTCAAGAACATGGTCACCTAAGCAACATAAATTTGCAATGAATAAGGCACTAGAACAAAAATTAATTGGACCAATGGAGGAGTCACATACCAAGCAACAATCTCCCAAAGCAGTTTTGTGAATGGAGTTTTGAGCTAAGAGATCAAAAATCGCAGCAAAACGAGCTAGAACTCGTGCTTGAGCTGGATGGGGATTTTTTTGGGTAGAAGATGAAGTGTGTGGGTGCTGGCATAAGTGGAGGGGAGCCACCAGGGGCCCACGAGACAGGGGGTGTGACCTACAGGGGGACGCCCTCCTCTCTCGTGACCTGGTGCTTGCCCCTCCTGCAGTGTTTTTAGTGCCTAAAATCCTCAAATATTCCAGAAAAAATCATACTAAATTTGCAGGGCATTTGGAGCACTTTTATTTTCGGACTATTTTTAATGCACGGATAATTCAGAAAACAGACGGATAATACTATTTTTGCTTTATTCATTCTAAATAACAGAAAGTAAAAGGAGGGTACAAAAGGTTGTGCCTTCTAGTTTCATCCATCTCGTGATCATCAAAATGAACTCACTAACAAGGTTGATCAAGTCTTGTTAATAAACTCATTCCGAATAACACGGAACCAGAGAAATTTCGAATGACACTAAGTTACCTCAACGGGGATATGAAAATCCCCAACAATAAGAATATCATACTTTTTCTTGACAGTAGGGAGAGGAAATTCAAAATCTCCAAAAATGATAGTTGGAACTTTTTCAATAGAATTGATGCTATGAACTTGAGATTGTTTCCTCAGAAAGTGTATCGTATGCTCATTGCCATTAACATGAAAAGTGACATTGCCTTTGTTGCAACCAATAACAGCCCCTGTAGAATTAAGAAAAGGTCTACCAAGGATAATAGACATACTATCGTCCTCGGGAATATCAAGAATAACAAAGTCCGTTAAGATAGTGACATTTGCAACCACAACAGGCACATCCTCACAAATACCGATAGGTATATCAGTTGATTTATCAGCCATTTGCAAAGATATTCTAGTAGGTGTCAACTTATTCAATTCAAGTCTATGATATAAAGAGAGAGGCATAACACTAACACCGGCTCCAAGATCACATAAAGCAGTTCTGGCATAATTTCTTTTAATGGAGCATGGTATAGTTGGAACACCCAGATCTCCAAGTTTCTTTGGTATTCCACCCTTAAAAGTGTAATTAGCAAGCATGGTGGAAATTTCAGCTTCCGGTATCTTTCTTTTATTTGTGATGATATCCTTCATATACTTAGCATAAGGATTTACTTTAAGCATATCAGTTAAGCGCATACGTAAGAAAATAGGTCTAATCATTTCAGCAAAGCGCTCAAAATCCTCATCATCCTTTTACTTGGATGGTTTAGGAGGAAAGGGCATGGGTTTCTGAACCCATGGTTCTCTTTCTTTCCCGTGCTTCTTAGCAACAAAATCTCTCTTATCATAACGCTGATTATTTGATTGTGGGTTATCAAGATCAACAGCAGGTTCAATCTCTACATCATTGTTTTTGCTAGGTTGAGCATCAACATGAACATTATTATTAACATTATCACAAGGTTCATGTTCATCACCTGATTGAGTTTCAGCATCAGAAATAGAAATATCATTGGGATTATCAGGTGTCTCTACAATAGGTTCACTAGAAGCATTCAAAGTTCTATTATTTTTCTTCTTCTTCTTTTTAGAAGAACTAGGTGCCTCTAAATTATTTCTCTGAGAATCTTGCTCGATTCTCTTAGGGTGGCCTTCAAGATACAAAGGTTCCTGAGTCATTCTACCAGTTCTAGTAGCCACTCTAACAGCAAAGTCATTTTTATTATTCAATTCATCAAGAAAATCATTTTGAGCTTTGAGTACTTGCTCAGCTTGAGTAGCAACCATAGAAGCATATTTGCTAACGCGGTGAAGTTCATCTTTAACTCTAGCCAGATTATCACCTACGCGTCCTATCTCGAAAGCATTATTCCTTAACTCTCTACCAACATAGGCATTAAAACTTTCTTGTCTAGCCATAAAGTCATCAAATTCATCTAAGCAAGGGCTATGAAATTTAGTAGAGGGTATTTCAACTTTATCATATCTATAGAGAGAATTTACCTTTACTACCTGTGTCGGGTTATCAAGACAATGTGGTTCTTCAGGCGGTAAATTAAGACCATGTATTTCTTCAATAGGTGGTAAATTCTTAACGTCTTCAGCTTTAATACCTTTTTCTTTCATTGATTTCTTTGCCTCTTGCATATCTTCAGGACTGAGAAATAAAACACCTCTCTTCTTCGGAGTGGGTTTAGGAATAGGCTCAGGAGTTGGCTCAATTGGTCCAGGAATTACTTCAGGAACTGGCTCAGGAAGAGTCCAATTATTTTCATTAGTCAACATATTATTCAATAATATTTCAGCTTCGTCGACTGTTCTTTCCCTGAAAACACAATCAGCACAACTATCCAAGTAGTCCTTGGAAGCATCGGTTAGTCCATTATAAAAGATATCAAGTATTTCATTTTTCTTAAGAGGATAATCAGGCAAAGCATTAAGTAACTGGAGAAGCCTCCCCCAAGCTTGTGGGAGACTCTCTTCTTTGATTTGCACAAAATTATATATTTCCCGCAAGGCAGCTTGTTTCTTATGAGCAGGGAAATATTTAGCAGAGAAGTAATAAATCATATCCTGGGTACTACGCACATAACCAGGAGCCAGAGAATTATACCAAGTCTTAGCATCACCCTTTAATGAGAACGGAAATATCTTAAGGATGTATAAATAGCGAGACTTCTCATCATTGTGGATTGCCGAGTGAACAAAGTCTGTGAAGGTTTGGAAGTCTCCCTTGAAGACTTACCAGAG
Source organism: Triticum dicoccoides (assembly GCF_002162155.2). Taxonomy (NCBI): domain Eukaryota; kingdom Viridiplantae; phylum Streptophyta; class Magnoliopsida; order Poales; family Poaceae; genus Triticum; species Triticum dicoccoides. The sequence continues at coordinate 442,673,198 of NC_041385.1, forward strand.
TGACTGGGCGAGGACTAAGTGACCTTAGCTCAAGGGGAATAAGGTGAAGACACGGTCTTCTGAGTTAAATCTCAGCCTCCCTAACCAGACGTACAGTTGTCACAGCAACTGGAATTGGTCCAACAAATCCTGTGTCCTCAACAAGCAACTGGTTCTATCTCTTCCCTCCTTTACTTTGAGTTTGTCTTTGTGAAGTCATTGCTTATTGTTTTATCCGATTGACTTCATTGCTTGACTACTATTGTTGATTGGCTTCATACTATCTTCCAGCCTGATCCTACTACCTAGCTGCTATTAATCTTCAAACGTTAATGCTATTGCATACTTGATTATGGCTTGCTTGTTGTAGTTTATCTTCCGCTGCATATCAATTAGGCTGTTTCTATCGTTTGTCTTCGAAACTTCCATGTTTTGAAGACTTTCCTAAAAATCGCCTATTCACCCCCCCTCTAGTCGATAACTAGCACTTTCAATTGGTATCAGAGCAAGGTACTCCCTTGTTCTGTGTGATTCGGTTTAACCACCTGGAGTTTCAGCTATGTCGACTACAGGATTGAGGAATGTATCTTGCCCTACCTTTGACGGTTATGAGTATCCCCGGTGGAAAGCCATGATGAAGAAGCGACTCATGGCTATGGAAAGCGAACTATGGACCGTCACCGAGATTGGTCTCACCGATCTATGCAAGATGGCAGAGGCTGATGACATTCGTAAGTACACTCTACTGATCCTCACTGCGAAGGATGTCATCTGCTCCTGCCTATCCTGAAATCAGTTCAGGAACGTCATGCACCTCAATCACGCGAAGCTAATCTGGGACCGACTTGCTGAGGTCTATGATAGTCATCTTAATCGTCATGATCCTTGGCTTGATGACTACAAGGAGTCCCTTAAAGAGATGACCTTTCCATCTGAACCGTCTTCATCTTCACCATGCCTCATGGCAGGGGGTGCTAAGGTAACTGAATGCTATCTTTCTGAAACTAGTGATGATGAATCAGGTGATGAGTTTGGCCCCAGCTATGTCAAACTTGCTTCCCTTGCCACTAAACAACAAAGAATCTTGGAAAAGGTTCAAGACATGCTTAGTAAGACCGATGATATGTTGGGTGAGGAAATGGATCAGTCAAAAGCTTTGGCTGATAGTCTTCAGAGACTTCATGCTAAGTTTGACGCCCTTCAATATCAACATAATGCTCTCTTGTCTGATCATGATAAGCTTTCTTCTCAATGTCTTCAAAGAAAGCTAGACCTTGAAAAGATTAGAGTGGATTATGAAGATCTTCAGAAGGAGCGAGATTCATTCCTTGCTCAACACATCAGCGCTACTCAGGATGGGTTCGAACCACCATGTTTAAAATGCATTGAGCGTAATAACGCTATATCTGTTGCTGAATGTTCCACTGCTGCTGCTGTTTCATTGTCTTCAACTACTGATGTGGTTGATAACCCCTCTGCGGAGGATACCACTAGTATTGCTTATGAAAATGCTAGGTTGAAGACATTGCTTGAAACAGGGATGTACAAAAGTTTGAAGGGACATCAGACTTTCTACGATGTCCTCAAAAAGCAGATTCTGAACCAAAACCCTAGGAAAGAGGGTGTTGGGTTCGAGAGGAAAATGAATGCTGATGGTTCCTACTGGAAGCCTGAGCAGTATCCAAAAACCACATGGGTTGCTGCAAAGGAACCTTCAGTGGATCCATCCACGTTATCTGGATTTACCTGTGCTAATCCTATTATTATTGATGAATCCTTTGATGCAAACTATAAACTGTTCAAAAACCAGAATGGTGAAGTGTTTGCCAGGTATATTGGTACTAACTGTAGGAATGGACCTCCGATGAAGAAGATCTGGGTACCCAAAAGCTGTCTTGAGAATCTTCCAGTGAATGTCATCATGACACCACCAGTGAAGAAGACAAACCCCAGACCAAAGGCATCATATGGTCCAACGGCTACTTGCGAACACAGGACTCACTTGAGTCACCCTAATGCCAATGTTTTGCAGGGAAATCATACTCAGACTCATGAATATGAGCGTGTGTCTTCAAATCGATATGTTCATAGAACTAAGAACTTCTCTGCTTATTCACATGAGTATCATTCATCTCCTGCAAGGTTATTTGCTAGGGCTTCAAAGCCGAAATTCTCAGATGCTGCACTTAGACTCATTGCTTCTAAGCCACCCCTGAAAATGTGGATGGTGAAGAAGAACTAACTCTCTTTTGCAGAATGTGGTCTCCAGCCAGCAATCAATGGCGTCCGATATAATTGCTGGGGACCTAAAACATAAAGGGACGCATGATAAAATGACTTACTATAAATTCCACATATGAATATCTTATCTGTCATACTGTGTGCTAATCTTGATCTAAACAGTGATAATCCATGTGTGTGTAAAATGCTTATGCTTCACAACACACCTTGTGAAGCCTATCCTCCTAACTGCACTGTAGGGCATGTCACCAAAAGCTTCAGAATGGATTATTGACAGTGGATGCACTAATCATATGAGTGGTGATCAAAGTCTTCTCATGGACTCAACCTTACGTCCATCCGACAAGAGTAAAATCACATTTGCTGACACTGGTAAAGGCAGAGTATTGGGTCTAGGTAGATTTGCAATCTCAAGGGATCAACACATGGATAAAGTGATGCTTGTTGAATCGCTTGGATTCAACTTAATGTCTGTCTCAATGCTTTGTGACTTAAACATGATTGTGATATTTGGAAAATATCGTTGCCTTGTACTAATGGAATTTGACAAATCTCTAGTCTTTGAAGGGTATAGGAAAAGTGATCTATACATGGTAGATTTCTCAGCAGGTCCAAAACTTGCCGTATGTCTTCTTGCTAAAGCTTCAGAATGCTGGCTCTAGCATCGAAGGCTAGGGCACGCTGGCATGAGGAACTTGCATACTCTCGTCAAAAAGAAGCATGTCATAGGCATCGAAGGTGTCAAGTTCAAGAAAGATCATCTATGTGGTGCCTGCGAAGTTGGAAAGATGACAAGGGCCAAGCATCCCTCGAAGACAATCATGACAACATCTCAACCTTTCGAGCTGCTTCACATGGACTTATTTGGACCTACCCACTACTCCACCCTCACAACAACGTCATGTCTCTATGGCTTCGTCATTGTTGATGACTACTCAAGATACACATGGGTGCACATAATTCTCTACAAGACTGAAGTACAAGATGTCTTCAAACGATTCGCCAATCGAGCAACGAACAACTACGGTGTCAAGATCAAGCATATCAGAAGTGATAATGGCACTAAATTCAAGAACACTGGGCTTGATCTTTATCTGGATACAATGGGAATCACTCATGAGTTTTCTGCTCCATACACACCTCAGCAAAATGGCATTGTAGAGCGCAAGAACAGAACCCTCATCGAGATGGCTCGAACAATGCTTGACGAGTACAAGACACCAAGAAAGTTCTGGCCTGAAGCCATTGATATAGCTTGTCACATCGTCAACTGTGTCTACATCCATACGCTTCTGGGTGAAACATCCTATGAGCTCCTCACTGGCAAGAAGCCAAATGTTAGCTACTTCAGAGTCTTTGGTGCTAGATGTTGGATCAAGGATCCCCATCACAAGTCAAAATTTGAACCCAAAGCTCACGAAGGATTCATGCTTGGCTATGGAAAGGATTCGCACTCTTACAGAGTCTTCAACCTCTTCCACTACAAAATTGTTGAAACAGTGGATGTGCGATTTGATGAAACCAATGGTTCACAAAGAGAAATTCTGCCAAGTACACTGGATGAAGCTCCCTCCTGTGAATCTATCAAGTTGATGGGAACTGGTGAGATCATGCCCTCTGAAGCACAGCCTGAAGAGGAACTTATCATCTCTGCACCAAATCAACCTGAAGACAATGCTCAGACCGAAGACAATCCTCCCAATGATGACAATGATCAGCCAGAACAGAATCTTCGTCCTGTTCATCCTCGTGTTGCAAATGAAGTTCAAATAGAGAAGATTATTGACAGCATCAATGCACCTGGTCCGCTCACTCGCTCAAGAGCAACACAGCTAGCAAATTTCTGTGGGCATTTTTCATTTGTGTCAATATCAGAACCCAAGAAAGTTGATGAAGCTTTTATGGAACCTGAATGGATTCAAGCCATGCAAGAAGAACTTCAACAGTTCAAGCTAAATAATGTTTGGGAACTTGTCAAGCGACCTGACCCTCGCAAGCATAACATTATTGGAACAAAGTGGATATATCGAAACAAGCAAGATGAGCATGGTCAAGTCGTCAGAAACAAAGCTCGTCTTGTGGCTCAAGGATATACTCAAGTTGAAGGAATTGACTTTGATGAAACATTTGCTCCAGTTGCTAGGCTTGAAGCTATTCGCATACTGCTAGCCTATGCTAATCATCACAACATCTTGCTATATCAAATGGATGTAAAGAGTGCATTTCTAAATGACAAGATTGAAGAAGAAGTATATGTTGCACAACCACCTGGCTTTGAAGATCCAAAACATCCTGATATGGTCTACAAACTGAATAAAGCACTGTATGGCCTGAAACAAGCTCCTCGTGCCTGGTATGATACAATCAAAGACTTCCTGAAGAGCAAAGGCTTCAAACCTGGATCTCTCGATCCCACACTCTTCACGAAGACATATGATGGTGAACTGTTTGTGTGCCAAATATATGTGGATGACATAATCTTCGGCTGCACCAACCAGAAGTAAAGTGATGAGTTTGGGTACATGATGCAAGAGCAATATCAAATGTCCATGATGGGAGAGCTGAAGTTCTTCCTTGGTCTTCAAATTCGTCAGCAACGAAACGGCATCTTCATATCTCAAGAAAAATACCTCAAAGATTGTTTGAAGAAGTTTGGAATGGAAGACTGCAAAGGCTACACGACGCCAATGCCAGCCAAGCACCATCTTGGTCCCGACGACAATGGTAAAGAGTTCGATCAAAAGGTATACCGCTCCATGATTGGTTCTTTGCTTTATTTATGTGCATCTAGGCCAGATATTATGCTTAGTGTTTGCATGTGTGCTTGATTCCAAGCGGCACCAAAGGAATCACATCACTTAGCTGTGAAGCGAATTCTTCGATATTTGGCTTACACCCCAACACTAGGATTATGGTATCCAAAGGGCTCAAGGTTTGATCTGGTTGGATTCTCGGATGCTGATTATGCTGGTGACAAAGTGGATCACAAGTCTACATCAGGCACATGTCATTTTCTCGGTCGATCACTTGTCTGTTGGTCTTCAAAGAAGCAGAACTATGTGTCACTCTCAACTGCTGAATCTGAATACGTTGCTGCTAGATCTTGTTGTGCTCAGCTTCTGTGGATGAAGCAAACTCTCAAGGACTATGGCATCAATCTGAAGCAAGTCCCTCTCTTCTGCGACAACGAAAGTGCCATCAAGATTGCCAACAATCCAGTCCAGCATTCGAAGACAAAGCACATTGAAATACGTCATCACTTTCTCAGAGATCATGTTATGAAGAAAGATATAGATATCATGCACGTCAACACTGAAGAGCAACTGGCAGATATCTTCACAAAGCCCTTGGACGAGAAAAGGTTTTGCAAGTTACGGTGTGAGCTAAATATCTTGGAATCCTCGAATGTCCTGTGATCAGGCACACATCCTAACACTTATGCATGTTGATGACTTACATGTGCAACACACAAAGTAATGTATATCTTCAATCAATGAAGATTTACACTCTGAGTGTGAATACATTAACATGGAATTTGACTTCGGAGCGCCACGATAATTGTGCGCCATGTCTGGGTCTAATACTTCCTATACGGTGGGTAACGCCACCACCAAATTTCTCTGTTTGAAGTGTTTCACTCATGGCATTATTTTGCAAAGATTTCGCATTTGGTTTGTCTTCAGTTTCAATTTATCTTCGTGATTTTTCTTTGCTATAGTGATTTGATTGCATATATATATATATACTAGCGTTCTGTCCTCTACAGCATTCACTTATAGCTATGTCTTCACTGTTGAATCTTTTGAACTAAGTGAATGTGATCGGACCCTAATCTCTCACTGCTTACTATCTCAAACTCTATCTATCCAAATCATATGCATTCTATTGAAACTGTCGAATGTCTTCTCTACATCCTTGTCAGCAGAAGACACAGAGACAAACATCAAGTTCTATTTAAACGAATCATCTAAATTGTCGATATCCGGAGAAGCCGGAACGAACATCCGACATACCTGGCGGGTGTGGGAACGTGGGACAATTCTAAATATGTTGCATGCTTGCCATGTACCCCACGGATGTGAACAGACAGGGGCACCTGCGTAATTGCGCTGTGCTGCACACCTACTTATAAATATGTGTCCTCTGCGGTAAAGAAATCCTTCTTCCACCTCTCCACCTCCGTCAAAACCCTAGTGCCACCGCTAGCTCTCGACGACGCCGGTGACGAAGCGCTTAGTTGCCGCGACTTCTCCGATGCCGTCCTCACGCCGGCCGCGGACATCTTTCTCTCCGCCGTCGCTGTAGGTGTCCTCCGTCGCCAAGTTAGGGCACGGTGGGCTGAACTGCTCGGTCTCTCATTCTTCCCATCTAGCAGTTCTTCGTGCGGTAATTATAACTCTATTCTTACCACCTTTTTGATCTTCATAGATTCATCCTACTTACCGAAAGTGGTTTCTGCCTACTAAATGTTAGATCTATTCTATCTGCATCTCATAATGCCTAGTCTATTCACTTAGATTTCCTATCTAGTTTGATTCCTCACTTGTACTTATTCACGGATTGGTACAAATCTGGAACCAACTGACCACATATAAGTGAATGTCTTCGCAACATGAGGTCAATGTCTTCAAACTGATTTATCTTCAAAATCTTCTGAGAATGCATATGACCTCTTCCCCTTCCCTCGCATCTCTAATGCTGTCACAGGTACATGTCCGTGGGAGAATCCCTTGGTTCTCATCGTCTGCATTCGTTTGCAGAATACTTACAACATCATATCAATTCTCCTGAAGCCAGTTCCTGCTTGACCAACAAGCGTAAATCTCTGAAGCCTCTGAACATATTGAAGCTATTCAGCTTGAAGTTCATGGCTGCAGAAAAATCAGCAAGGAAGGGTGGCAGACAGTGCAGAGGAGGAACATCCAAAGATCTGCCTGATGACCTAGCAGAACTGTACAAGACAGACCCTGAAGAGACTTATCATCAGTGCAGGACACGAATCCAATGGATTCGACGCTATTGGGCTGAAGAATGGTTCAAATACAAGTTCGTCACCAAGGAATATGCAGAGAAAAATGCTATCAAGAGTCCTTGGGGCGATATTCTCTATCGAGGCCTTCAACCCAAGAACAGAGCTGAAGCCATTGAGCAAGAATTCTATCCTTGCATGGTCCGTCGACCACAGCCTGAAGAAGCCGACCCATCATCATTACTCTGGTGTCGCGACGACAATCTCTTCAAGCACAACTTCCAGTTTGTTGTGACTTCGGCAAAGGAAAACAAGAAGTCATGGGGGTTGGACTTCAATCTTGGTCCCTCTGCTCCCCGTGAGGATGGGACTCGTGAAGCTGAAGAAAATAGAATTGGCCCCTTTGCAAACCTTGATGGCCTCATCTCCTACATCTTGGTACAAGGTGCCAAAGTGGATCATTCTGACAATGAGGCTGATTCTGATGAAGCCCCAGCTCCTCCTTCGAAACCACAGAAGCAAAAGAAGCTAAAGGCTTCTAAACCCGTACCACCAAAAGCTTCTCGTGTGAAGCCACTGGCCACTGCACCTCCTGAAGCCAGTGTGCAGTCTGAAGATCAATCCCGTATCTCCAAGAGGACGGAGAAGAAAAAGCAACTTGTCAGGCGTGCTGATCAAGCTCTGACTCCTGCTGCTATTCTGCGTGAAGAACCCATTGATCTATCAAGTGATGAAGATCTTGCGGATGATGCTCTTGAGCAGCTGATAAAGAGCAAGGAAGAAGCAGAAATCTTCAACAACTTGCCTCTCTTTGATGTGGCCATCATCCACAATTTCATTGATGAGTGGTTCGACACCCCAAATGTCAGCTTTGAAGATTTACAGCTTCCAATTGGCCTCAGCGTCTCTTTCAATGGCGCCATTGCTTCTGAGCTAGCTCTCGCTCAGAGAATCGTTGAGCTCAAGCACAAGATTGATTATGAGAAGGCTCAATTCAAGAAGCATGTGGCCAAGCTAAGTGTTCAAGACGTCAGAAACTTTAAGGTCATGCTGCATGAGATTAAAGAAGCCTTTCAGAAGAAGCGCCAAGAAGCTCAAGGCTCTCGTGAGCGCATGAAGAGTTTGGCTGATCAGTGTGTGCTTGCCTACAATGAGGCTGAGAAGCGCAAGTCACTTGGCCGTCCTGGCATTGACCCCATAATGGCTCCAAAGAAAAAGAAGAAGTTTCCTGCTGATCAGCCTGCGCCTTCAAGCCAAGAAGCTCCACGTATTATCTTCCCAAGTAGCATGACTGGCTCGAAGCCAAAGGTCACCACAACCGCTTCTGAACAGAAGAAAACGAGGGCTGCAGAGGCAGAAGCTAGAAAGAGGAAGAATACCGAAGCCTCTGATGCCGCTCCCTCCAAGAAGAAGCGCAAGACCAAGAAGAATCAGGCTGCTCCCACAGAGCCCCTTTTTGTTGAACCCCTCTCAGTGATTCATCCTGCATCTGCATCCCAAGAACTTCACATGACTGTGCATGATCCTGCTTCCACAGAGGCTCCTGAAGCTGAAGATATTCCAGCAGCTGAACCCACCGCTGCTGAAGACATTGGTCATCATGACAATGTTGAAGATGATGAAGTTCTTCCTCAGATCGAATACAATGTGGTATCATCGCCTGTTCATACGAACAGCGAACTCATCAGCATTGGTCGTCCTCTGATGCCAATTGCACAGGATGATTCATGAGCTGATCGCCCACAAGAACAAGACTTCCCCAGTACTCCCCTACAACAACAACAAGCTACCCCCAACGTGCAAGAAGAGGATGAAGACTTTCAGGCTCAGCCAACTCCATCTCCTAAAGTGAAGCCAGCTCTTCGCAGGCTTCGCAGAGGACAAAGGCCTGAAGTCCCTCTGTCGAGCGTTCCAGAAGGAGAAGTGCAACGTTCACCTGTTGCACGGCAAGTACTTTCTGAACCTGCTCCAACTGTGAATGTCTCCGAGTCTGAAGCACATGCTGCTAAAGACAATCCGGCTGCATCAGCCGATGAAGAGCGTCAAGAAGAACGTATCTCTACTCCCCCCATTCAAGAAGAAGCAGTTCATGATCTGAACGTGTCTGTGTTTGACCCTCCAGCTCCTCAAGTGGAGGCTGAAAATGTTGAGGCTGCCACCACCAACGTCAATACAACCAGTGACATAGTCATGGCTGATGCTAATGTGGAGCCTACACTAACTGTGCCTGAAGCAAATGTGGCTACTGAACCTGAAGTCAATGAGGATGCTGCACCTAAAGTCCATGAGGATGCTGCACCCGAAGCCAATGAGGATGCTGCACCTGAAGTCAACATGACAACTGCTCCCGAAGCACCTGTCGTGCAGCCTGCCTCCGATGTTGCCTCTGCTCCTATTCTGCCTCCAAGGCCTCACACAATTGAGCAAGCATATAGTCATGGTCATCTCACTACTGTCCGATGGCCCGTTCTGGTGCCTCCACCCTCTGCCTCAGGACCGCAATTTGACTATCATATTGAGCATAGGCCTCAAGTGCAGAAGCCAAAGCCCAGGTTGCCAAGGTTTCCAGGTACGGCCAACTCCCCCGGGTCCTTCAATGCTAATGGCTTCAAGAGCCACAACACATTCTTTGACAGCTCGAAGAACCCCTACACGAAGCCAAGAATTGCATCAGATCGGTTCTGGAGCTATCAACAGAGAAGCTATTACTCATGCGTGTTATATGATCAAGGGCGCATTTTCCCTCATATGCGCCTTGACACTGAAGCCATTGCTGGACTGCCATGCTTAGAAGAAGCACTTGATTGCTTTCGTGATGCTGGTCTGCTCCACTTTGTGACAGACAAAGAACATTGGAATGAAGAGCTATTGCTTCAATTCTATGCCACTCTGCACATTCGCGGCTACAACAGAGACATCAAGACATGGGTTCTCGAGTGGATGACTGGAAATGTTCATCATGAAGCCAAAGCTATGGACATCATCGAGCTTACAAGGCTTGCCACTCCTGGAGAACTGTATGAACCTGGATGTCAACATCATTGCAATGCCCTGGAAAGCATCTTTCATAGGCCTGAACCCAATATGAGTCAGATGCTGAGCATGATGAAGCCTTTGCCCCATGATGCTGAATATCCAACAGAGTTCTTTGTTGAAGACCTTGAGTATCTACCACGCACCATATATCATATCATCAGGCGGACTCTATGGCCTATCAAAGGACAATCATCAGCGGCAAAGCTTGAAGGAGCTATGAAGACTTTGGTCTTCTACATTTACAATGGCATCAGTTTCAATGCGCAAGATTTCTTCATCAGACAACTGGCTGCCTCTGGTTCTGATCTCTTTGGTCTGAAGTTTTATGCTCCATGGGTCATGCGCCTCATAAAGCGACATTCTACTGTCAACTATCAACCTTCTGCTCGCAATCATGTGATTTTTCTACCTGAGGTTGATATGTCTGTTGAAGCTATATATCCTGACGCTGCCAAGAAGCCTCTTTGTCTTCAGAATGCCGAGCACCAAAGCTTCACTCAACCCATTGAAGGTGTTCAAGCAACAACACGAATCTATCCATTTGCTGGTAACACTCGTCTGCCTCATAGAGCGCCCACTGAAACCACTGAAAGCACCATTGCCCAAAGGCCTCGCAAGCGTTCTCGCGTTCTCAATGACCGAGAACTTCTTGTGGCCCTTCATCAGAAACAGGATAAACATCACTTTTGGCTCAAGAGACAGATGCAAAGCATCTTGGTGGATGTCAATCGCATTCGCAACCTTGCCACCAAGAATGCCTTTGTTGCTCATGAAACTTGCCGGAGATCATGGAAGAGTTTGACCCTGCTTAGTGCTGAAGCAGATCTTCAAGACGATGGCTTCAATGAAAGATTTCAGTTTGACTCCACTCCTCCACGGAATGTTGTCTTACAAAGAACTCCATCTCTTGAAGACTCTGAATATTCCTCCTCCGCGGCAACAGTTAATGCCAGAGTGATCGATGATGAAGATGACGCTACTTCACCACCTCCAACTACTGCGCGCATCGACACTGCACCAAGTTCCTCTGCACCGCCACCCAACAACAACAACCCTGCTGCTTCACCTACTCATCAAGAAGACGAGTAGATGCTCTATGTCTTCAAACCTTTTTAGTCATTACTGACAAAAGGGGGAGAAGCGTATGAGTTGATAGTCTTCAAGCGGGTTCATATGGGCGGTTGCATTATATTTTGCTGCGTGCTTACAACTCTTGCATTTTGATACATTTGGTTCTTTGAGTTTTAACACCTAAACTTGATGGTCGTCTGCTACTTCTGCTACGTGTTTGCTTTACTCTGATGCGATGATAACTTCCGCACTTAGATCATCCTGCAGACGTCCATTTTTCATTATGCATGTCATTCTACTTGTTATATCATTTCATGCATGATGAATTATCTTCATAAGTTGAAGTGGATCTCCATAAGTACAACCTGCCATGTGCATTTGCAATCCAAAAGCAAATTATTAATATGCACATCTTCAGGGGGAGCCCTTGCTACTTATGAAGACAATTCCTATCCTTACAATTTCACATACTTTATCCCCGTTGAAAACTTTAACCAGTTTGTCATCAATCACCAAAAAGGGGGAGATTGTAAGTGCATCTAGTGCCACCCCTAGTTGGTTTTGGAGTATTGACGACAAAGTTGGTTGAGGGACTAATGCGTTTTTGAGAATTGCAGGATAACGCAGGTAGTGTCCCTCATTGATTCGGTTTACCTACCGGAGATGACCCCTAAAAATGTATGAAGACATTGAAGACAATGGTGGTATGAGAAGATATTCATATTGAAGACTATGACATGAGAAGACATTACGTGAAGACAATGGAGCGTGAAGACTGTGTGGTTTTGTCGTTTCCTTTATTCTTTGTTGAGTCATAGGAACCACCGTACTGTTAAGTGGGGTCCAAGTGAACTAAGTCAGAGTGACTGAAGTGATGCTCAACCCAAATCCTATGTCTTCGAGCGAAGACAATGTGAGCAAATATTATCCAGAGTTGGATGAGTCAGCTTTGCTTGTAGCCCAAGTAAAGTTGCCATGTGTGTTTGAAATCTGACCGTTGGAACACGTGTCAGTTCCTTAGTGACCCAGGGTCATTTTGGACAAATCAGGTCGGGTTGCCTGGTGGCTATAAATAGCCCACCCCCTACACCATAAATTGGTGGCTGCTCAGAGTTTGTATACGGCTTTTGTCGTTTGAGAGCAACCCACCTTGAAGCATTTGGGAGAGAGAAATCCTTGCGAGGACAAAGCTCAAACACCCAGAGCCAAAGAGTGTTAGGCATCACTGAAGTCTTTCTATCTGTGTGACTTGAAGACTTATTACACTTGAGGACTGTGTATCCTCCAGCCGGTTAGGCGTCGCGTTCTGAGCATCCTAGAGTCATTGTGGATTGCCGAGTGAACAAAGTCTGTGAAGGTTTGGAAGTCTCCCTTGAAGACTTACCAGAGTGATTGGGCGAGGACTAAGTGACCTTAGCTCAAGGGGAATAAGGTGAAGACACGGTCTTCTGAGTTAAATCTCAGCCTCCCTAACCAGACGTACAGTTGTCACAGCAACTGGAACTGGTCCAACAAATCATGTGTCCTCAACAAGCAACTGGTTCTATCTCTTCCCTCCTTTACTTTGAGTTTGTCTTTGTGAAGTCATTGCTTATTGTTTTATTCGATTGACTTCATTGCTTGACTACTATTGTTGATTGGCTTCATACTATCTTCCATCCTGATCCTACTACCTAGCTGCTATTAATCTTCAAACGTTAATGCTATTGCATACTTGATTATGGCTTGCTTGTTGTAGTTTATCTTCCGATGCATATCAATTAGGCTGTTTCTATCGTTTGTCTTTGAAACTTCCATGTTTTGAAGACTTTCCTAAAAATCGCCTATTCACCCCCCCTCTAGTCGATAACTAGCACTTTCAAGAACAATATATGAAAAGCTCATAGGCAATGGATCAGTGATGGATAATTATGCCGGATGCGATTCCTCATGCAATAGTTATAACATAGGGTGATATAGAACTAGCTCAAATTCATCAATGTAATGTAGGCATGTATTCCATAAATAGTCATACGTGCTTATGGAAAAGAACTTGTATGACGTCTTTTGTCCTACCCTCCCATTGCAGCGGGGTCCTTACGGAAACTAAGGGATATTAAGGCCTCCTTTTAATAGAGAATTGTAACAAAGCATTAACACATAGTGAATACATGAACTCCTCAAACTACGGTCATCACCGAGAAGTATCCCAATTATTGTCACTTCGGGGTTGTCGGATCATAACACATAATAGGTGACTATAGACTTGCAAGATAGGATCAAGAACACACATATATTCATGAAAACATAATAGGTTCAGATCTGAAATCATGGCACTCGGGGCCTAGTGACAAGCATTAAGCATAGCAAAGTCATAGCAACATCAATCTCAGAACATAGTGGATACCAGGGATCAAACCCTAACAAAACTAACTTGATTACATGGTAAATCTCATCCAACCCATCACCGTCCAGCAAGCCTACGATGGAATTACTCACACACGGCGGTGAGCATCATGAAATTGGTGATGGAGGATGGTTGATGATGACGACGGCGACGAATCCCCCTCTCTAGAGCCCTGAACGGACTCCAGATCAGCCCTCCCAAGAGAGATTAGGGCTTGGCGGCGGCTCCGTGTCGTGAAACACGATGAAACTTTCTCTCCGGTTTTTTTCTCCCCGAGACGGAATATATGGAGTTGGAGTTGAGGTCGGAGGAGGTCCAGGGGGCCCACGAGATAGGAGGCCGCGCCCTAGGGGGGGCCTTTCTCGTGGATAGGCTGTGCCCCCCTGGCATTAATTCTTTCGCCAAAAATTCTTATTAATTCCAAAAAGTGCCTCTGTGGATTTCCAGGACATTCCGAGAACTTTTCTTTTCTACACATAAAACAACATCATGGCAGTTCTGCTGAAAACAACGTCAGTCCGGGTTAGTTTCATTCAAATCATGCAAGTTAGAGTCCAAAACAAGGGCAAAAGTGTTTGGAAAAGTAGATACGTTGGAGGCGTATCAACGGCTAACCATGATTAGATTATACACTCTGCAGAGGTTGCGCACTTTTCCCCACAAGACTCGACCGCATCCATGATCGGAAGATCGAGACATAGTCTTTCTGAAGCATTAACTCTCTACTCTAGGCAGACCGGTACACCTACTTTCCCCTATCTGCTAGTCCACCTCTTCGAGAGGTCACGCAACTTACTCAACTACGCCAGAGCCCATAATGGCTTGTGGCTGCACACGGAAATTTCTAGGCCTGGGTGGCGAACCGAGGAAAAATCACATGGGTACTCTGGAATTTCCCAAACAGATAAACACTGGATTCTCCAGGTGCCCCAACCAATCCACCCAGATGTGTATTAAAGTTGCCACCTTAATGTTATCCAAGATTAATAACTCTCACAACTTCCATGTGTATCACGATCTAATCCCCGTCTATGAGCATGGCTAAGCAATAACTGAGCATAACATATATTCCCGGGGTGATCAAAAGGCATTAGGTTCCTACCTCAAGTACTACAACCAAACCACATGTTCCCAATCCTACTCATGCATATATTTGAGGGGCAATACTAATGCATAGTAAAAACTGGGTATAGAAGAATATGTTCAAAGTGTAACTTGCCTTGCTAACAATTCGCAAACTCTAGAGATTCATAGTAACAAGCTTCACACTCTGGGTAATCTAGCATAGACAAACGGTAACATACATAAGCAATCAAGCAAATGAAACAAAGAGAAATCGAGAAAAGATCCAAATAAAACTCAAAACAAGCAAACGACTAAATTAAACAGAAAACAAAACCTAACAGCATTATTTTCATGTGAATTAGATCTTAACAGTAGGTACACGTGATTAGCTACAATTTGCAAAAAGAATCAACTCAAACGGAGCTATGAAACTCAAGATACAAACGAAACAAGATCGAATACTAATCTGATCTAAACTCAAATTTTAATTTGTCAAAATCTTGTTCAAGTTGGTTTACTGGAAAGAGGGGATTGTTACGAAGATTTAGGCGTAGGTTTCATCTAATTTGGATAAACGAGCTAAAATTTATGCTAATTTGAAGATCAGGGGCTAAATCGCAATAAAACTATTCGCGGATAGGTCCCTGGCAAAAATAAACAGAAAAAAAATCTATCGGACGAACTTCAGCTAACAGAGACTAATGAACGAATCCGTTTGTTACAGAGGCTAAATGAGCGAGCGCTCGCTAACTAGGAGATCTAAAAAACGAACAAATCTAAACCGAAAAAAATAACCGGCGAACCGGGACGGTTTTTACCGGCTAATGGTGGCGAGAAAAACTGACGGCGGCGGGGCAGCTTCGGCTCTGGTGGAGCTTCGGTGGGGTGAGGCGAGGTGCGGTCAGCGGCGGCGGCTACGGCGG
>NC_041385.1:442689253-442703804 GCF_002162155.2 Triticum dicoccoides
CGACGGTGGTTAGCGGCAGCGCGGCGCGGGCTCGGCGGCGGCTGCGGTGGAGGCGGCGGTGGCGACTGTGGTTGGGGAGAGAAAGGGTCGGGGTGGCGGCTTATAAAGCCCGGGGCGGCGGCGAGACCGACTTTGGGAGGGGGTCGGGCGGCGGGGCGAGCTCAGACTCCTCCCGGAGTCCGGCAGCGGCACGGGAACAAGGGAGGCGGCGCGCTGGGCCTGGCCTGGCTTCGGCTGGGCCGGCCAGGTGAACTTTTTTTAAACGGCGCTGTGAAGAAAAATCCTAGGAAAATAAAAATAGAAGTCCAAAAGTTCCAGAAACAATTTTCACCATCCCTACCTAATATTTGGGACAAAGTGAACATTTTTCTGGACTAAATACAATTTTTAAAAATGCATATTTTTCTCTAATTCAACTAAATAAAATAGCAAAATAAAAGAATAATAATTTGACTTCAAAATTTCTTTTCCAATATTTCCCCTCTGCTTTGAAGAAGTCATTTTATCTTCTCTCATTTATTTTTATTGTTAGAAATAATTGGAAAGAATTTATTAAAAATCAAATTGATCCAATTTTCAAATTTGAATTAAATTCAAAAATGAAAATTAAATGAAACCTCCAACTCTCTCTTTGGGTCCTTGAGTTGCTTAAGATTTTCTTGGATCACAACCAAATGCAATAAATTATGAAATGCACATGAATGGTCTATGTATAACATCCAAATTGAAAATTGAAAATTTGGGATGTCACACTCGAACACAAGAGTCAGCGGAAGCAACAATATCTGAGTACAGACATAAGTTAAACAAGGATGCCTTAAGAAGGCAAACACAAACATCAATGATCGAAGAGGCAAGGCCTCCCGTCTAGGACCTCCTAACTACTCTTGGTCGTCGGCGGTCTCCACGTAGTAGTAGGCACCTCGGGTAGTAGTAGTAGTCGTCGGGGGTGGCATCTGGCTCCTGGGATCCACCAACTGGTTGCAACAATCGAAAAGAAGAAAGAAGGGGGAAAAGGGGTACCAAAGCAACCGTGAGGACTCATCCAAAGTACTCACAAGCATAAGATCTATACTAAGTATGCATTGGTATGAAAGGAAGGTATGTATCTGTGGACTGAATTGCAGAATGCCAGAATAGAGGGGAAAGCCTAGCCTATAAAAGACTAGCATCTTTAAGTGTCACCAAGCATCTTGCAGCATTCAAAAGAGTATAGAATAGCAGTTTATATTTAACAAACATGTTGTAGAATTAACGCCCAGAGATCCTTCCTCGACTCCCTGCGAGAAAGCAATCTCGGAGCCACATATCCATCACATATCTCAAGTATCCATTTATAGTTGTAAAAGATCAGGATACAAGTCTGAACGTCCGTGATATGTCCATTTTGCATCATGCTTTTATATTGATATTTATTGCATTATGGACTGTTATTACACGTTATGTCACAATACTTATGGCTATTCTCTCTTATTTTACAAGGTTTACATGAAGAGGGAGAATGCTGACAGCTGGGATTCTGGGCTGGAAAAGGAGCAAATATTAGAGACCTATTCTGCACGGCTCCAAAAGTCCTGAAACTCCACGAAAGTCATTTTTGGAATTAATAAAAAATGCTGGCGAAGGAATCAGCGTCAGGGGGCCCACACCCTGTTCACGAGGGTGGGGGCGTGCCCCCCTACCTCGTGGCCCCCCTGACAGGCCTCCGGTGCTCATCTTCTACTATATGAGGTCTTTTACCCTAGAAAAAAAATCATAAGCAAGCTTACACGACGAAACTCCGCCGCCACGAGGCGGAACCTTGGCGGAACCAATCTAGGGCTCCGGCGGAGCTGTTCTATCGGGGAAACTTCCCTCCGGGAGGGGGAAATCATCACCATCATCATCACCAACGATCCTCTCATTGGGAGGGGGTCAATCTTCATGAACATCTTCACCAGCACCATCTCCTCTCAAACCATAGTTCATCTCTTGTATCCAATCTTTGTACCAAAACCTCAGATTGGTACCTGTGGGTTGCTAGTAGTGTTGATTACTCCTTGTAGTTGATGCTAGTTGGTTTATTTTGTGGAAGATCATATGTTCAGATCATTAATGCATATCAATACCCCTCTGATTATGAACATGAATATGATTTGTGAGTAGTACATTTGTTCCTGAGGACATGGGAGAAGTCTTGCTATAAGTAGTCATGTGAATTTGGTATTCGTTCGATATTTTGATAACATGTATGTTGTCTATCCTCTAGTGGTGTTATGTGAACGTCGACTACATGACACTTCACCATTGTTTGGGCCTAGAGGAAGGCATTGGGAATTAATAAGTAGATGATGGGTTGCGAGAGTGACAGAAGCTTGAACCCTAGTTTATGCGTTGCTTCGTAAGGGGCTGATTTGGATCCCCATGTTTCATGCTATGGTTAGGTTTACCTTAATACTTCTTTTGTAGTTGCAGATGGTTGCAATAGGGGTTAATCATAAGTGGGATGCTTGTCCAAGAAAGGGCAGCAACCAAGCACTGATCCACCCACATAGCAAATTATCAAAGTAACGAACGCGAATCATATGAACATGATGAAAACTAGCTTGACGATAATTCCCATGTGTCCTCGGGAGCGCTTTTCTCATATAAGAACTTGTCCAAGATTGTCCTTTGATACTAAATGGATTGGTCCACCTTGCTGCACCTTATTTACTTTCATTGCTTGTTACCCGTTACAAATTATCTTATCACAAAACGACCTGGTACCTACAATTTCAGTGCTTGCAGAGAATACCTTACTGAAAACCGCTTTTCATTTCCTTCTGCTCCTTGTTGGGTTCGACACTCTTACTTATCTAAAGGACTACGATAGATCCCCTACACTTGTGGGTCATCAAGAATCTTTTCTGGCGCTGTTGCCGGGGAGTGAAGCGCTTTTGGTAAGTGGAACTTGGTAAGGAAAAATTTATATAGTGTGCTGAAATTTACTGTCACTTGTTAGTATGGAAACTAATCCTTTGAGGGGCTTGTTCGGAGTATCTTCACCCCGACCAGTAGAGCAAAGAGTTTCTCCTCAACCTACTGAACCTACTGAAAATGTTTACTTTGAAATTCCTTCGGGTATGGTAGAGAAACTGCTAGCTAATCCTTTTACAGGAGATGGAACATCACATCCCGACTTGCACCTAATTTATGTAGATGAAGTTTGTGGATTATTTAAGCTTGCAGGTATGCCTGAGGATGTTATCAAGAAGAAGGTTTTCCCTTTATCTTTGAAGGGAGACGCATTGACATGGTATAGGCTATGTGATGATATGGGATCCTGGAACTATAAACGATTGAAGTTGGAATTTCACCAGAAGTTCTATCATATGCATCTTGTTCATCGTGATCGTAATTACATATATAATTTTTGGCCTCGCGAAGGAGAAAGTATCGCTCAAGCTTGGGGGAGGCTTAAGTCAATGTTATATTCATGCCCCAATCATGAGCTCTCAAGATAAATGATTATTCAAAAAATTTATGCTCGGCTTTCTTTCAACAATCGCACCATGCTTGATACTTCTTGTGCTCGGTCTTTTATGATGTAGACTATTGAATTCAAGTGGGATTTATTGGAAAGAATTAAATGCAACACTGAAGATTTGGATTTCGACGATGGTAAGGAGTCAGGTATGACACTTAAGTTTGATTGTGTTAAATCTTTTATGGATACCGATGTTTTTCGTGGATTTAGCACTATATATGGACTTGACTCTGAGATAGTAGCTTCTTTCTGTGAATCATTTGCTACTCATGTTGATCTCCCTAAGGAGAAGTGGTTTAAATATAATCCTCCCACTGAAGTAAAAGTAGTTGCACCTATTAAAGTTGAAGAAAATACTATCACTTATAATGATCCTATTAGGATGAAGGATCATGCTAAAACTTCAACTGTGGTTCGTAAGAGTAATACTAAAACACCTACACCACCTAAGCAAATTCAAGTTGAACCTAATATTGTTGTGGTTAAATATCTCTTGGCTGATAATATTGATGGGCAAGTTATTTATTTCTGTAACGAAGCTGCTAGAATTGCTAAACCTGATGCTAAGAAACATAGACCCGTAGTAGGCATGCCTATTATTTCTGTTAAAATAGGAGATCATTGTTATCATGGCTTATGTGATATGGGCGCTAGTGCTGGTGCAATACCTATTTCCTTATATCAAGAAATGATGCATGACATTGCACCTGCTGAGATAGAAGATATTGATGTTACAATTAAGCTTGCCAATAGAGATACTATTTCACAAATTGGTATTGTTAGAGATGTTGAAGTCTTGTGTGGGAAAGTTAAATATCCGACTGATTTTCTTGTTCTTGGTTCCCCACAAGATAACTTTTGTCCCATTATATTTGGTAGACCCTTCTTGAATACTATTAATGCTAGAATTGATTGCGAAAAAGATGTTGTCACGATTGGCTTGGATGATATGACTCATGAGTTTAATTTTGCTAAATTTCGTAGACAACCCCATAATAAAGAACTATCTAGTAAGGATGAAATTATTGGTCTTGCTTCTGTTGCTGTGCCTCCTACTGATCCTTTAGAACAATATTTGGTAGACCATGAAAATGATATGTTCATGAATGAAAGAAGGGAAATAGATGAAGTATTCTTTAAACAGGGTCCTATTTTGAAACACAACTTACCTGTTGAAATCCTAGGGGATCTCCCATCACCCAAGGGTGATCCCGTGTTTGAACTTAAACCATTACCTGATACTCTTAAATATGCTTATCTTGATGAGAAGAGGATATATCCAGTTATTATTAGTGCTAACCTTTCAGAGCTGGAAGAGGAAAGATTATTGAAAACTCTGAAGAAGCACCGTGCTGCTATTGGATATACTCTTGATGATCTTAAGGGCATAGTCCCACTCTATGCCAACACAAAATTAAGTTGTAAGAAGACGCCAAACCAGTTATTGATCATCAATGATGGTTAAACCCTAAGATGAAGGAAGTGGTAAGAAAGGAAATATTAAAGATCCTAGAGGCAGGTATAATTTATCCCGTTGCTGATAGTACGTGGGTAAGTCCTATCCATTGTGTCACTAAGAAGGGAGGTATTACTGTTGTTCCTAATGATAAATATGAATTGATCCCACAAAGAATTATTATAGGTTATAGGATGGTAACCAATTTCCACAAATTAAATAAAGCTACTAAAAAGGATCATTACCCTTTACCTTTTATTGATCAAATGCTAGAAAGACTATCCAAACATACACATTTTTGCTTTCTAGATGGTTACTCTGGTTTCTCTCAAATACCTGTGTCAGCGGATGATCAAGAAAAGACCACTTTACTTGCCCTTTCGGTACTTTTGCTTATAGACGTATGCCTTTTGGTTTATGTAATGCACCTGCTACTTTTCAAAGGTGCATGATGGCTATATTCTCTGACTTTTGTGAAAAGATTTGTGAGGTATTCATGGATGATTTCTCCGTTTATGGATCCTCTTTTGATGATTGCTTGAGAAACCTTGAACAAGTTTTGCAGAGATGCGAAGATACTAGTCTTGTTTTGAACTGGGAGAAGTGCCACTTTATGGTTAATGAAGGCATTGTCTTGGGGCATAAAATTTCTAAAAGAGGTATTGAAGTTGATAAAGCTAAAGTTGATGCCATTGAAAAGATGCCATGTCCCAAGGACATCAAAGGTATAAGAAGTTTCCTTGATCATGCTGGTTTTTATAGGAGGTTCATTAAGGACTTTTCCAAAGTCTCTAGGCCTCTGACTAATCTATTACAAAAAGATATTCCTTTTGTCTTCGATGATGATTGTGTAGAAGCATTTGAAATACTTAAGAAAGCTTTGGTTTATGCACCTATTGTTCAACCTCCTGATTGGAATTTACCCTTTGAAATTATGTGTGATGCTAGCGATTATGCTGTAGGTGTTGTTCTAGGACAAAGAGTTGATAAGAAACTAAATGTTATTCAATATGCTAGTAAAACTCTAGACAGTGCCCAGAGAAATTATGCTACTACTGAAAAAGAATTTTTAGCAGTTGTATTTGCTTGTGATAAGTTCAGACCTTATATTGTTGATTCTAAAGTAACTATTCACACTGATCATGCTGCTATTAAATACCTTATGGAAAAGAAAGATGCTAAACCTAGACTTATTAGGTGGGTTCTCTTGCTACAAGAATTTGATTTATATATTATTGATAGAAAGGGAGCTGAGAACCCCGTTGCAGACAACTTGTCTAGGTTAGAGAATGTTCTTGATGACCCACTACCTATTAATGATAGCTTTACAGATGAACAATTAGATGTCATAAATGCTTCTCGTACTGCTCCATGGTATGCTGATTATGCTAATTAAATTGTTGCTAAATTCATACCTCCTAGTTTTACATACCAACAAAAGAAAAAGTTCTTCTATGATTTAAGACATTACTTCTAGGATGACCCACACCTTTATAAAGAAGGAGTAGATGGTGTTATTAGACGTTGTGTACCTGAGCATGAACAGGAACAAATACTATGCAAGTGTCACTCCGAGGCATATGAAGGACACCACACTGGAGATAGAACTGCCCATAAGGTATTGCAATCTGGTTTTTATTGGCCTACTCTCTTCAAAGACACCCGTAAGTTTGTCTTGTCTTGTGATGAATGTCAAAGAATTGGTAATATTAGTAGACGTCAAGAAATGGCTATGAACTATTCTCTTGTTATTAAACCATTTGACGTTTGGGGCTTTGATTATATGGGACCTTTTCCTGCCTCTAATGGGTATATACATATTTTAGTTGTTGTTGATTATGTTACTAAGTGAGTAGAAGCTATTCCAACTAGTAGTGTTGATCATAACACCTCTATTAAGATGCTTCAAGAAGTTATTTTTCCGAGGTTTGGAGTCCCTAGATACTTAATGACTGATAGTGGTTCTCATTTTATTCATAGTGCTTTTCGTAAAATGCTTGCTAAGTATGATGTTAATCATAGAATTGCATCTCCATATCACCCATAGTCTAGTGGCCAAGTAGAGCTGAGTAACCGAGAACTTAAAATAATTTTGCAGAAGACTGTTAATAGATCTAGAAAGAATTGGTCCAAGAAACTTGATGATGCGTTATGGGCTTATAGAACTGCATATAAAAATCCTATGGGTATGTCTCCATATAAAATGGTTTATGGAAAAACTTGTCACTTACCTCTCGAACTAGAACATAAGGCATATTGGGCTATTAAAGAGCTCAATTATGATTTCAAACTTGCCGGTGAGAAGAGGTTATTTGACATTAGCTCACTTGATGAATGGAGAACCCAAGCTTATGAAAATGCCAAACTGTTTAAAGAAAAAGTTAAAAGATGGCATGACAAAAGGATACAAAAGCGTGAGTTTAATGTAGGTGACTATGTGTTGCTCTTCAACTCTCGTTTAAGATTTTTTGCAGGAAAACTTCTCTCTAAATGGGAAGGCCCTTACGTTATCGAGGAAGTGTATCGTTCTGGTGCCATAAAAATCAACAACTTCGAGGGCACAAATCCGAAGGTGGTGAACGGTCAAAGAATCAAACATTATATCTCGGTAACCCAATAAATGTCGAAACTAATGCTATTGAAACCGTAACCCCGGAGGAATACATAAGGGACACCTTCCAGAATGTTCCAGACTCCGAAAAGGAATAGGTACGTGGTACGGTAAGTAAACCGACTCCAAATTAATTTTAACAACAGTATTTCTCTATTTTGGAATATTTAAGAAAATAGGAAAACAAGAAGTCCGGGAAGGACACGAGGCGTCCACGAGGGTGGAGGACGCGCCCTACCCTACTGGGCGTGGCCCCCTACCTCGTGGGCACCTCGTGTGCTCTCCGGACTCCGTTTTCTTGCACGATACTTCTTTCGGTCGATAAATCATTATATAATCTCCTGGAAGTTTTGACCACGGTATCACGCAAATATCCTCTTTTTTTGTTTCGAACCGTTTCTGCCACAGATTAGAGCAATATGTCGCCCTAGGATTTGGAGGGAGAAAGCTATGTGGCTGATTACCTTGCAAACCCTAAGGTCTATGGGGAAGAAGAAGACTATGTCGCCCTAGGACCATTATGGTTGGACCATGGAGGAAGAAGAAGACTACGAGCCTAAGGGAAAGGAGGAAACGAGCTCAGATGAAGATGAAGTCCCAGTACCTCAACCTGGGGACATGCTTGTGGAATTTAAAAAGTCAAGCCTCCCTGATAGAGCAAAGAAACCTAAGATCGAGTTCATCCCTTTTCGTCTCTTGCAGGAGAATAAAAAGAAATTGTGCAAAAAGATAGTAAGCCTTGAGAAGGATGTCGATGATCTAAGGGAGCAAAATTCTATCCTCAAACGCAAACTAAGGAACAAGCCTACATCATCAACAACACTACCCTCTTCACCAGCAAAGGAGACATAACCACATGGGTATGGGCACTCCCCTTGGCAACTGCCAAGCTTGGGGGAGGTGCCCCGGTATCGTATCACCATCACACTCCTATCTTTACAGTTTTTCTTAGTTCGATCCTTTTGGTAATATCTTGATCTAGTAGAATAAAGTTTTGGTATGAATTAGTTTGAGTTTTGCTTTGCGACCCCTCTATGTAATCAAGTCCGTGAGCTATCTATAATAAAGATTAGTGTCGAGTCAAGGGCTTTGCTATCTTGCTATGATCTTGACAAAAAATAGAAAGAATAAAAAGAAACAAAAGAACCATGTTGATCTTATGGATGGTAATGACTTCACACATAAAGAGTATGAGGCATAAAAGTTGTTGAGAGTTGGCAAACATAGTTTTGGTCATCGTTGCAATTAATAGGAAGTAATAAAGAAAGAGAGGTTCTCACATGCAAATATACTATCTTGGACATCTTTTATGACTGTGAGCACTCATTAAAATATGACATGCTAAAAGAGTTGACGTTGGACAAGGAAGACAACATAATGGGTTATGCTTTCTCACATCTTAGTTAAAGTATATTGTCATGGATCGTCCAACATGTTGAGCTTGCCTTTCCCCATCATGCTAGCCAAATTCCTTGCACCAAGTAAAAATTGCTTGTGCTTCCTAAATACCCTTAAACCAGTTTTGCCATGAGAGTCCACCATATCTACCTATGGATTGAGTAATATCCTTCAAGTAAGTTGTCATGTTGCATGCAATAAAAATTGCTCTCTAAATATGTATGAATTATTAGTGTGGAGAAAATAAGCTTTATACGATCTTGTGATATGGAAGTAATAAAAGCGACGGACTGCATAATAAAGGTTCATATCATAAGTGAATATAAAGTGACGTTCTTTCGCACTAAGATTTTGTGCATCCAACCATAAAAGCACATGACAACCTCTGCTTCCCTCTTCGAAGGGCCTATCTTTTACTTTATACAAGAGTCAAGGTGATCTTCACCTTTCCTTTTTATTTTATCCTTTGGCCAGCACCTCGTGTTGGAAAGATCCTGATACATATATCCAATTGGATGTACGTTAGCATGACCTATTATTGTTGACATTACCCTTGAGGTAAAACATTGGGAGGCAACACTATAAGCCCCTATCTTTCCCTATGTCTAATTAAAAATCCATAACCACAAGTATTGCGTGAGTGTCAGCAATTGTGAAAGACTAGATGATAGTTGAGTATGTGGACTTGCTAAAAAGCTCTTATGTTGACTCTTTCGTATGTTATGATAAATTGCAATTGCCTCAATGACTGAGATTATAGTTTGTTAGTTCTCAACAAAGTTTCTGAACCATACTTGACATTGTGAATAGATTGTTACTTGGGCATAAGAAATTATATGACAATATATATATATATATATATATATATATATATATATATATATATATATATATATATATGTTGCTGTTATAAGAATGATCATGATGCCTGCATGTCTGTACTTTATTTTTATCGACACCTCTATCTCTAAACATGTGGACATATTTTTCAATATCGGCTTCCGCTTGAGGACAAGCAAGGTCTAAGCTTGGGGTAGTTGATACGTCCATTTTGCATCATGCTTTTATATCGATATTTATTGCATTATGGACTGTTATTACACGTTATGTCACAATACTTATGGCTATTCTCTCTTATTTTACAAGGTTTACATGAAGAGGGAGAATGCCGGCAGTTGGGATTCTGGGCTAGAGAAGGAGCAAATATTAGAGACCTATTCTCCACAGCTCCAAAAGTCCTGAAACTCCACTAAAGTCATTTTTGGAATTAATAAAAAATACTAGCGAAGGAATCAGCGTCAGGGGGCCCACACCCTGTTCACGAGGGTGGGGGGCGCGCCCACCCCCCCTAGGGCGCGCCCCCTGCCTTGTGGGCTCCCTGACAGGCCTCCGGTGCCCATCTTCTGCTTTATGAGGTCTTTTACCCTGGAAAAAAAATCATAAGCAAGCTTACGGGACGAAACTCCACCGCCACTAGGCGGAACCTTGGCGGTACCAATCTAGGGCTCCAGCGGAGCTGTTCTACCGGGGAAACTTCCCTCCGGGAGGGGGAAATCATCACCATCATCATCACCAACGATCCTCTCATTGGGAGGGGGTCAATCTTCATCAACATCTTCACCAGCACCATCTCCTCTCAAACCCTAGTTCATCTCTTGTAGCCAATCTTTGTACCAAAACCTCAGATTGGTACCGTGGGTTGCTAGTAGTGTTGATTACTCCTTGTAGTTGATGCTAGTTGGTTTATTTGGTGGAATATCATATGTTCAGATCCTTAATGCATATCAATACCCCTATGATTATGAACATGAATATGATTTGTGAGTAGTACGTTTGTTCCTGAGGACATGGGAGAAGTCTTGCTATAAGTAGTCATGTGAATTTGGTATTCATTCGATATTTTGATAAGATGTATGTTGTCTATCCTCTAGTGGAGATGTATGTTGTCTATCCTCTAGTCGTGTTATGTGAACATCGACTACATGACACTTCACCATTGTTTGGGCCTAGAGGAAGGCGTTGGGAAGTAATAAGTAGATGATGGGTTGCTAGAGTGACAGAAGCTTAAACCCTAGTTTATGCATTGCCTCGTAAGGGGCTGATTTGGATCCACATGTTTCATGCTATGGTTAGGTTTACCTTAATACTTCTTTTGTAGTTGTGGATGCTTGCAATAGGGGTTAATCATAAGTGGGATGTTGGTCCAAGAAAGGGCAGCACCCAAGCTCTAAAAGGATTGGGCCACCTTGCCGCACCTTATTTACTTTCTTTGCTTGTTACCCGTTACAAATTATCTTATCACAAAACTATTTGTTACCTACAATTTCAGTGCTTGCAGAGAATACCTTACTGAAAACCACTTGTCATTTCCTTCTGCTCCTCGTTGGGTTCGACACTCTTACTTCTACGATAGATCCCCTACACTTGTGGGTCATCAGTCCGTTACCGTGAACACGACTATTCGAATAGATAATCTTCCCTACAAGGGTGCACCATGTTTTCCAACACGCTTGATTACTCTGGTCGGACACATTTTCCTGGGTCAAGGCCCGGCCTTGAAAGATCAACACGTCGCACCCTACCTAGGCTCAGTAGAGAGGTCCCTGCAGGTCTACATCCTAAGCACTCCGGGGTCTTAGGACCATCGCCCGTTGCACTCCAAGTTGTTGCGAGCAGGGCGGGTCCAGGCTCCACCACTACAGGATGGTGCCGACACAGCCGTGCCGCAATGCCGAACTGGACGTCTGACAAAGCTTTAGCTGATATTACGACACCGAGGCCCATAAATATTCCCACGTGGTGGTTAGTGCGCAAAGGCCAAAGGCCAACTTAGAACAAATACCCAAATTTGTTAGTGCATTAACAATTTAAAAGAAGTGACGGTTGTCGGGACAAGTCTGGAGCTACCACCCCCTCCCGGGTGATACCGCTAAACAACCAGCCCGCCTGACTTTCACAAAGGTCTCAAGTAAAGTCAAGGTAACTGTGTGTCCAAACATCAAGGGGAAACCCTGAGGAATCACCCTCGGTGGACTCCACTTGATGTAATCATCAAGGAGAACGTAGGAGGAATCACCTTCGAGATTCACACTTGAGGGGTTGCATGACAGAGTCGTATCGGGAGTGGTGAAGGAGGAATCACCCTTGATGACCACGCCGGAATAGCTACACTGCAGAGTTATCATTAGGAGTGTGTTATGAGGTAAAACCTTTGGCACTCGATAGTAACTATGCAGAGTCGTACAACTAAGGGGGTGAAGTGATGTGTCGATCTCTGGTCATCGATCACGTTGATATAGTCATCCATGATGAAGCAGGGGCAACAAGGACAAGGTGGGGGTCACTGGTGAATCACCAACCAACCTATACTAAGCAGGTAAGGTACAATGAGCAGGTTACAAAAATAGGCTATGCATCAGAATAGGAGCAAACAATAACAGTAGCAAAATCTAATGCAAGCATGAGAGAGAATGGAATTGGCGATATCAGAGTGATCAAGGGGGGGCTTGCATGGAAGCTCTGCTGAAACGGAAGGAGGGTCGTCGTCGACGTAGTCGATCACAGGGACATCAGCAGCGGTCTCGGGGTCTACCGGAGAGAAGAGGGGGAAGAAATAGTAAATACAAGCAAACAGGTGCATGACATGATGAAACGCGGTGCTACGCATGTTCTAACGCAGCGTTACACGATACAGGCGGAGGGGGATAACATCCGGGAAAGTTTTCCCGGTGTTAGGCATTTTTGGACAGATAAAATGGAGGGGGATGGTTCCATGTTCACTATTCTAGAGGCACACAACAGATGAACGGAGAGCATATTCGGAATCGTCATATTTTCCTGAGCAATTTTCATGTATACATTATTTTCATCCGAGTTATGGATTATTTCTATGAATTTCCGAAGTTTAAACAATATTCTGAAATTATTATTAGTTCAAAATAAAAGGTGAAATTGCTATGTGCACCCAGCATACTGCACACAGCAGGGCCACCAGAGGCTGACAGTGGACCCCGTTGACTAGGTCAATTGTTGACCAGTTGACTGGTCAACTGGGCAGGGGACCCACATGTTAGTTTCTATTAGTGCTAACTAATTGACTAATTAGGTAATTAGACTAATTATGTTTAAATTAATTAACTTAACTAATTTTTTGTTTTTTTGTTTTTTAGGCGCTGGGCCCCTGAAGTCAGTGGGCCGGGAGGGCATAGCGGGCGACGACATAATAGGCAGCAGGTGGCTGGGCGTGGGCGCCCGTGGTGGCGGACCTGGGCGTCGGGCGCCGGTGGCCAGAGGCCTCGGCGGACGGCGCAATGGCGGTGGGGCGAGGCCGGGCGGCCGAAGCCGTGAGCTGTGCGGCGGGGGTTGGTGGCAGCAGGAGGCGCGACCATGGGCGCACGACAGGGGCTGTGAGCGGCAACGACATGCGAGCAGGGGGCCAGTGTAGCACACAGTTAGCGGCGGCAACAACGGGCAGGAATGAAGCGGGGGGAGGACGCCGGCGGCGCGTCCAGAGGCCACACTCGATAGGCGCGGGCGGGGGCGGGCAGTCGCGGGGTCAGGGACGGGCGCGCGCGGGCAGCGGCAAGCGGCGGCCGCGACGCGAAGCAGCAGCAGGCGAGCAGCGGCGCGAGTAGGGAGGCAAAGGAGGAGCGGCCAGGCGCAGGTCGAACGCCCTGGGCGCGACCAGTGCGGCGTGCACGCGCAGCGGCGAGGCGAGCAGGGTAGCCGAGTGGGGGGAGGGTAGGGAAACGACCACGGCTCAGCGATGATGTTTGTACGGGCATGCGGCACCGGGAAGTAGGTACAGTAGAGCAGCGAGCAGGGGGCGGGGAGAGGTCCGGGCGAGCGGACTTCAGGCATAGGCGGGGCGCGAGTAGGCGAGGACGGTGTTGGTAGCAGAGGCAGACAGGTGAGGGGCGCGCACTGCATCATCAATGTAGGGGCGGATGGTGCGCAAGCGCGCGGTAGAGCAGTGCTCCGGCCACGACGGACTAAGGAGCCAAAGGTCGCGGGTAACGGTGCCACGGAGACTATGGCGACGAGGGAAAGGAGGAACGGGGTGGATCGGACGGGGCTCACATTCGCTGCAGAGAGGGGCGGCGTGGCTCGGTGGAGCTCATCGGGGAGGATGTCGGGGACGACGAGGCGAGGACGAATGGCGTACGGCGTCGGGGACGAGCACGGTGGCCTCAGCGTCAAGGGCACAGCAACATCAACGAGGGAGAGAGGACGTGGGGTGCGTGGGAGGAGAGGGGTTAGGGTTTGGCACCAGGGGGAAGGGGCGCCGACTAAATAGGCGGGAGGGGGCCGACGATGGCCGCCACCGCGGCCATGGTGCCGTGGATGGCCGCCACGGTAACCCCCATCCCTGTAGCAAAGGGAACGGGCAGGGATGTGGATGGGCCGGCCCGGTGGGCTGGTTTGGCTGGAGGGACAACTGGGCCACGACCAGGGGGTTAGGCCTCTTTTCTTTATTTTGTTTTGTTTACCTTTTCTTTTTCATTTTTCTTTACTGTTTTATTTTACTATTAGCATATTTATGTTTTATAAAAATTTGTGACCAACACCTAAATTATTG
>NC_041385.1:442704091-442708184 GCF_002162155.2 Triticum dicoccoides
CACAAAAAGTTTCACTCTTAAATAAAGTAGTTTGATAATTTATAAAATGAAGAAGGCATTTTAATTAATTGCTATAGCCACTATATTAATTTTTATAGGGCATTAATCCACTTCTAAAAATGTTGGCTCACCACCATAACTACTTATGTATTATTTGTCACACTTTGTACTTTTTAGTTTTGACATTTGAAAACTTTTATTGTTACGTTTATTTTAAATTTGCATGTGAATCGATTTTGAACCAGATGAGATTAGCAACAGTAACCTGATGACATGGCACCATTAGAAGGGGATTACTATAGCTTAATTATCCGGGCGTCACAACCCACTTGAAAATTCTTCAACTTGACCTTCTTATTGTAAGCTCTTGCCACTCTCAACTTATCTCTCTCTATGGCCTTCAAAGCAGCCAAACGTTTATCGGCAACTTCATCAATATTGTCCATCATCAAGTTATAAAAGTCCACCGCCGATAAATCATTTTGTTTGGCTATTCTAAAAGCATTCAAATTCATTTCCACTGGTAAAATGGCCTCTTGACCATATACGATCTCATATGGAGTTACCTTTGTAGCACCATGCCTTGAGATTCTGTGTGCCCACAAAGCTTAGGACAATAGCTCATGCCATCTCCTTGGATTATCCTCAATCTTCTTCTTGGTCCATTGGCTTGGGCATAATATGGAGAGGAATTGAGCAACTTTATTTTATATGATTTGCAAAATTCTCTAACTTGATGTGACATAAAAGATGAACCTTGGTCCATAGTTAATGTTTGAGGAATGCCAAATCTATGAATAATGTGCTCAGTTATGAATTGAATTACCTCTATATCCGTCATATTTTTGAGTGGTGTTGCTTCAAACCATTTAGTGAGATAATCAGTTGCCACCAGCATGAACCGATGCCCCTTTGAAGAAGAAGGATGAATCTCTCCAATAAAGTCTAATCCCCATCCTCTAAAAGGCCATGGCTTGATAATAGGATGTAACATAGTAGCAGGAGCGAACTGAATATCACCAAACTTTTGACAGGCTTCACATCCTTTATAATACCTAAAGCAATCATTAGTCATTGTCGGCCAATAAAATCCAGCCCGTCGCAACAACCATTTCATCTTGGGAGTTGACCGATGAGTGCCACAAATTCCTTCATGAACCTCTCCCATATCAACTCTCGCTTGGTCCTCGTCCAAGCATTTTAAAAGAACATTATCAATTGCTCGGTGATAAGGATCATCATCTCTCATCGTATATTTGAAAGCCATACGCCGAATGGCACTATCCACCCTTTCACTCGGATTACACAGGTAATCAATAATGGACTTCCTCCAGTCATGATTGTCACCTGCACTAGATTCTTTGTTAATGGCCAAAGCAGTGGGCTCTGGTTCGGCCTCTACATTGGCAAGGGTAGACATCGGCCTTTGAGAAATATAAAATATGCCATGATCAACATGATAGCTAGATGCTTGTCCTGCCAACTCATTTGCTTTCCAATTGTCATGTCTAGATATATGAGCAATGCTAAAACAATCCAAAATAGAAATTATATCTAGACATTTATCAAGATAAACATTAAGTGATTCGTCCAAACACTGAAAAACTTTGGATATTTGTTGTACTACTAGTAACGAATCACCAAAAGCCTCAATATGTGTAGCACCTATAGCAAGTGACATCTCTAGGCCGAATAACAATGCTTCGTATTCGGCTTGATTATTTGTGCAAAAAAATTCTAAGCGGCATGAGGCTTCAAAAACAACACCATGAGGAGATATATAAACAATACCAACACCTTGGCCATTTCTACAAACTGAACCATCAAAATATAATCTCCACTGTACTAATGAGACAAGGTTTATATCAACATCATGCTTGTCATCAATCCGATGGCCAACAATAAAATTAGCAACGATTTGGCCTTTCATGGACTTTAGAGATTCGTAGGTCAAATCATATTCAATCAAAGCATAAGCCCACTTGCCAATTCTACCACTAAGAATTGGTCTATGCAACATGTACTTAATGACATCAGTTTGACAAGCAACTATGCAAGCACTAGGTACTAAATAGTGTCTCAATTTAGTACAAGCATAATATAAACATAGGCATAGTTTTTCAATAAATGTATACCTTGTCTCGGCGTCCAGTAAGCGTCGGCTCAAATAAGTAATAGCATGTTCTTTTCCTTTGGTATCTTGAGTCAAAACAACACCAATAACACCTTCCTCCGCTGCAATGTAAAGTCTAAATGGCTCCCTGTGCCTGGGTGCTTTCATAACCCGAGGAGTGCAGAAATATTTCTTAATCATATCAAATGTCTCTTGTTATTTTGCCTCTCAAGTAAAATCAACATCATTCTTTAACCGAATGATAGGAGTAAATGCATCAACCTTCCCTGATAGATTGGCTATGAACCTCCTCAAATAATTGACCTTGCCAAGGAATTTTTGCATATCTCTCTTGCATGTTGGATCCTCTACTTTCTGTATAGCTTCTATATTTTTGGGATCAATTTCCAGGCCATCTTCATGAATAATGAAGCCCAGAAACTTCCCAGCCGATACACGCACACTTCAAAAGATTCATTTGCAACCCATATTACTTCATTCTTTCAAAAGCCAAATGCAAATCGGCTAATTGAGATTCAAAAGCATCTGATTTGACAACAATATCATCAATATAGACCTCAAGTATAACACTGAGTAAATCATGAAAAATTAAATTCATAGCCCTTTGATACGTGGCGTCGTCATTCTTTAATCCAAAGGTCATCATGGTCCACTCAAATAAACCAAGGAAACCAAGGCATCGAAAAGCCGTTTTGGACATGTCCTCTTCGGCCATAAAAATCTGGTTATACCCCGCATTACCATCAAGAAAGCTAATGACATGATGTCCAGAAGCATCATTAATAAGCATACCGGCTATAGGCATGGGATACTCATCTTTGGGTGTAGCTCTATTCAAATATCTGAAATCAATGCACACCCTCAACTTGCCGGAGCCTTTCTTCTCCACTAGTACATGATAAGTCCATTTTGCAACATGTTTTCCTACTGTTATTTATAATGTTTTTATGTGTAATAATGCTTAATGGGGTAATTCTAATGTCTTTTCTCTCATAAAATGCAAGGTTTACACAAAGAGGGAGAATGCCGACAGCTGGAATTTCGGACCTGAAAAAGCTACGTCAGGGATACATATTCTGCACATCTCCAAATGAGCTAAAATTTACGAAGAATTATTTTGGAATATATGAAAAATACTGGAACAAACTACCGGGGGGGCACCTGGTGACCACAAGACACCAGGGCGTGCCAGGCCCCCCAGGCATGCCCTGGTGGGTTGTGGCCAGCCCGACCCACCTACGGTGCCCATCTTCTAGTATATAAGTCATTTTGACCTAGAAAAAAATAAGAGGAGGAATTTCGGGACGGAGCGCCGCCGTCTCGAGGCGGAACTTGGGCAGGAGCACTTTTGCCCTCCGGTGGAGCGATTCCGCCAGGGGAACTTCCCTCCCGGAGGGGGAAATTGAAGCCATCGTCATCACAAACAACCCTCTCATCTTTGGGAGGGCAATCTCCATCAACATC
Source organism: Triticum dicoccoides (assembly GCF_002162155.2). NCBI lineage: Eukaryota > Viridiplantae > Streptophyta > Magnoliopsida > Poales > Poaceae > Triticum > Triticum dicoccoides. The sequence goes on from NC_041385.1 coordinate 442,707,690, forward strand.
TTCAACAACACCAACTCCTCTCAAACCCTAGTTCATCTCTTGTGTTCAATCTTTGTACCGGAACCTCAGATTGGTACGTGTGGGTGACTAGTAGTGTTGATTACATCTTGTAGTTGATTACTATATGGTTTATTTGGTGGAAGATTATATGTTCAGATCCATTATGCTATTTAATACCCCTCTGATCTTGAGCATGAATATCATTTGTGAGTAGTTACTTTTATTCTTGAGGTTACGGGAGAAGTCATGTTGCAAGTAATCATGTGTGTTCGATATTTTTATGATATGTATGTTGTGATTCCCTTAGTGGTGTCATGTGAACATCGACTACATGGCACTTCACCATCTTTGGGCCTAAGGGAATGCATTGTGGAGTAGTTATTAGATGATGGGTTGCTAGAGTGATAGAAGCTTAAACCCTAGTTTATGCGCTAATTCGTAAGGGACCGATTTGGATCCAAATGTTTAATGCTATGGTTAGATTTTATCTTAATA
>NC_041385.1:442708431-442715358 GCF_002162155.2 Triticum dicoccoides
GTAATCATAAGTGGGAGGTTTTTTCAAGTAAGAACAACACCCAAGAACCGGTCCACCCACATATCAAATTATCAAGTAGCGAACGCAAACCGAACCAACATGATGAAAGTGACTAGATGAAATTCCCGTATGCCCTTTGATGTCTTCTTGAAATGCATCGGTATTCCCCAAAGAGGAAGGGATGACGCAGCACAGCAACACTAGGTATTTCCCTCAGTGATGAGACTAAGGTTATCGAACCAGTAGGAGAACCACATAACATCACGTAAACAGCTCCTGCACATAAAGAACGAATACTTGCAATCCGACGTGTTCAAGGGGTTGTCAATCCCTTTCGGGTAGCGGCGCCAGAAATTGGCATGTGGATGGGAGAAAGTTGTAGTAGATTGATAGATGCAAATAAAATTCAGCGAGGAATTTTTGGGTTTTTGATAATATAGATCTGAAAATAAAAGTTGCAAATAAATAAAAAGGCAAATGGCAAAATAGATCTGAAAGTATATGATTAGAAAATAGACTCGGAGGTCATAGATTTCACTAGTGGCTTCTCTCAAGAAAAATAGCATACAATGGGTAAACTAATTACTGTTGGGCAATTGATAGAATTTCAAATAATCATGGCGATATCGAGGCAATGATCATTATATAGGCATCACGTCCAAGATTAGTAGACCGACTCCTGCGTGCATCTACTAAAATTACTCCACACATCGACCGCTATCCAGCATGCATCTAGTGTATTAAGTTCATGAAGAAACGGAGTAATGCAATAAGAACGATGACATGATGTAGACAAGATCTATTTATGCAGAAATAGACCCCATCTTGTTATCCTTAGTAGCAACGATACATACGTGTCGGTTCCCCTGCTGTCACTGGGATCAAGCACCGTAAGATCGAACCCATCACAAATCACCTCTTCCCATGGCAAGAAAAATCGATCTAGTTGGCCTAACTAAACCACATATTCGAAGAAGAAATACGAGGCTCTAAGTAATCATGCATATAAGAGATCAAAAGACTCAAATAACTTTCATGGATAAAAACATAGATCTGATCATAAACTTAAAGTTCAACAGGTCCCAACAAACACACCACAAAAAAGAGTTACATCTAATAGATCTCTAAGAGACCATTGTATTGAGAATCAAATGAGAGAGAGGAAGCCATCTAGATACTAACTACGGACCTGAAGGTCTACAATGAATTACTCACGCATCATCAAAGAGGCACCACTGAGGATGATGAACCCCTCCGTGATGGTGTGTAGATTGGATCTGTGATTTCTGGAACTTGCGGTGGCTGGAATTGATTTTCATCGACTCCCCTAGAGTTTCTGGAATGTTGGGGTATTTATAGAGCAAAGAGGTGGTGCGGGATGCGGCCGAGGTGGGAAAAACCTACCTGGGCGCGCCTGGGTCCCCAGGCGCGCCCTGGTGGGTTGTGCTCCCCTCGGAGCCCCCCTCAGGTACTTTTTTGGCCCACTGTATTCTTCTGGTCTAGAAAAAATCACCAAAAAATTTCGCTGCGTTAGGACTCCGTTTGGCATTGATTTCCCGCGAAGTAAAGAACAACAACTGGCCCTGGGCACTATGTCAATAGGTTAGTCCCAAAAATGATATAAAGTTGCTATAAAATGATTGTAAAACATCCAAGAATGATAATATAATAGCATGGAACAATCAAAATTATAGATATGTTGGAGACGTATCAGCATCCCCAAACTTAATTCTTGCTCGTCCTCGAGTAGGTAAATGATAAAAATAGAATTTTTGATGTGGAATCCTTCCTAACATATTCATCACATATTCTTTTCTTTGTAGCATGGACATTTGGACTTTTATATGATTCAAAGCAATAGTCTAGTTTTGACATGAAGATTTCAATACTCAAGCATATCAACAAGCAACCATGTCTTTCAAAATATCAACACTAAAGCAAGTTATCCCTAGCCCATTATGCTCAGTCATTGATCCATTTATGAAACACACTCGCATATTGGCTACACCCAATCTCAAGTACGATCATAGTGCCCCTTAGTTGGTGCTTTATAGGAGAAGATGGAGACTCAAAATAAAAATTCCATAAAGTAAAATAAAGGCCCTTCGCAGAGGGAAGTAGGGATTTTTTGTAGAGGTGCCAGAGCTCAAAGCAAAAAAAAAGAGAGATACAAACATTTTGGGTGGAATGCTTTTCCTGTCAACGAAAACAATCAATTAGTTCCCAATACTTCCCATACTAGATATATCATAGGCGGTTCCCAAACAAAAAGTTTATTCCTTTTTCCACCATACTTTCACATTCCACGGCTAACCGAATCCACGAGCACCGTCCATACCAACACTTTCCAAGGAATTTATTATTTAACAACATAAAGTAAAGTTATTTTTCATTTCGGGACTGGGCATCCCTAATACCTTTGTCGTGCTCTCGTGCAATGACAAGTGAATAAACACTCATCTTGAGAATAACACATCTATCATGGAAAAATATCAGCCACCCCCTACCGTTTCATGAGCAGTATGAGTACACAAAAGAGAAGTTTATTTTGAAAAATAGAGATGGCACATACAAATTTGCTTAGAATGGCATGAAAATACCGCATATAGGTAGGTATAGTGGACTCATGTGGCAAAACTAGTTTAAGGATTTTGGATGCACAAGTAGTGATCATACTTAGTGCAAATGAAGGCTAGCAAAAGATTTAGAAGCATCCAACCAAGAAACAAAAAATCTCATAAGTGAGCATTAAGCATAACTAACACCGAATAATGCACCACAAGTAGGATGTAATTTCATTGCATAACTATTGACTTTCGTGCTTGCATAGGGAATCACAAACCTTAACACCAATATTCTTAGTAAAGCATAATTACTCTTTCAACATGACCCACATATTATATCAACATATCAGAAAACTATTACAAGGAATCAAGTTTATTTTGTCCAATGATCTTCATGAAAGTTTTTATTATATCCCTCTTGAATACCTATCACTTTGGGACTAGTTTCATATGTTGCTTTTGATAGCTCGAACAAATCTAAGTGAAGAACATGAGCATATAATTTTCTTCTCTCAAAATAATTTAAGTGAAGCAAGAGAGAATTTCTTCAAAATTACTAACTCTCAAATAAATTTAAGTGAAGCATGAGAGCATTTCTTCAAAAATAACAAAGCACACCGTGCTCAAAAAGATATAAGTGAAGCACTAGAGCAATTCCATAGCTCATAAAGATTTAAGTGAAGCATAGAGAGCAATTCTAACAAGTCATAACACAGTTTTGGCTCTCTCAAATAGGTGTGTCCAGCAAGGATTCAAGACTTAAAACAAAAAGGAAAACAAGCAAAGACACATATCATACAAGACGCTCCAAGCAAAACCCATAATATGTGACGAATAAAAATGCAGCTTCGAGTAAAATACCGATGGTCGCTAGAATAAAGAGGGGATGCCACTCGGGCATCCCCAAGCTTAGTTGCTTGCTTCTCTTTGGATAATAGCTTGGGATGCCATGGGCATCCCCAAGCTTAGGCTCATCTTACTCCTTATTCCTTCATCCATCGTAATATCACCCAAAACTTAAAACTTCAATCACATAAAACTCAACAAAACCTTCGTGAGATTCGTTAGTATAACAAAGCAAATCACTACTCTAAGTAATGTTGCAGACCCATTCATATTTTATTTTTGCATTATATCTACTGTATTCCAAATTTTCTATGGCAAAAACTCTTCAAAGGAAACCATAGAATCATCAAAACAAGCACACAACGCAAAGAAAACAGAATCTGTCAAAAAGAGAACAGTCTGTAGTAATCAGGAAACTTAATATACTTCTGTAACTCCAAAAATTCTTAAAAAATAGGACAACGTGGGCAATTTGTATATCAATCTTGTGTAAAAAATTCAGAGCAAAAGCACGTTTCTGTGATTTATGAAAATTATGTTTCTGAGTGCAAAAGTTTTTGTTTTTCAACAAGATCAAATCAACTATCACCCAACATGATCCCAAAGGCTTTGCTTGGACAAACACTAACTAAAACACAAAAACATATCTAACCAGAGGCATCTTTATATATTTATTGCAAAACAGCAAGAAAACCAAAAAGTAAAAAGATAAAGATTGGTTATCTCCCAACAAGCGCTATCGTTTTACGCCCCTAGCCAGGCATAATGCAAAGGATCTAAGTATTGTCATCTTTGGTTTCCAACTCTTCAATCAAACACTTGGAATTCTTCAAGGATTTACCATACAAATTTTCAATAACAATACTTCTAGGAAAGAGATTAAACAATTCATTCTTGCAAGTAGGATCTCTTATAACTTCAACAAAATCAGGGTGAATACTAATCATCTTAAGATCTTCTTTGTTATTATTAGAAGTTGCACCCTTGTTTTTAGTGGCTTGAGTAATCTTGCCTATTTTTATCGGAGTTTATTTACCGTTACCGTTACTTGTTCGTTACAAATTATCTTGCTATCAAACTACCTGTTACCGACTATTTCAGTGCTTGCAGAAAATACCGTGCTGAAAACCACTTGTCATTTCCTTCTGCTCCTCATTGGGTTCAACACTCTTACTTATCGAAAGAACTACGATTGATCCCGTATACTTTTAGGTCATCAAGACTCTTTTCTGGCATCGTTATCGGGGAGTGAAGCACTCTTGGTAAGGAAAATTTATTACTATGTGCTGCAATTTAGTCACTTGCTATGATGGAAAACCGTCCTTTGAGGGGTTTGTTCGAGGTATCTTCACCTTGACCGGAACCACAATTAGTTACCCCTCAACCTAACACACCTACTAAAAATATTGTTTATGAAATTCCTTCGGGTATGATAGAACAACTGCTAGCTAATCCGTATGCAGGAGATGGAATTGAATATCCTGATATGCACTTGATATATGAGGATGAAATTTGTGCATTATTTAAGCTTGCAGGCTTATCCGGAGATGAGGCTAAGAAGAATTTGTTCCCTTTATATTTGAAGGGAAAGACATTGGCATGGTATATGATATGTGATGATATTGGATCATGGAACTCGAATCGATTGAAATTGGAATTTCACCAAAAAAAATTATCCTATGCATCTAGTCCATCATGATCGGAATTGTGTGTGTGTGTGTGTACATCCCAGCTATTCTGCAAACCATTTCTGAATAAGCTATTCAGGAACCGTTCCTAACTGCACGAGAACAAACAGCTAACTATGCGAGCTATACTAGTTAACTGTCGGGCGGACTTTTTCTCGCATCGTTTTTTCAAACTGCTTTGGGTCGTAATTATTGAACCATTAATCAGATTGATGCAAATGACATACCGTTGGATAGCTATTGAGAAGGAGCAAAAAAACTCATGTTGATCGTTTTCCCAAAATCGATCCAGTTTTTAAACATAATTCAAAAAACTAAAAATCCATCAAATGAGTCTCAATGTTTTTGTGAAAGGATTTTTCAAACTTTTTGTCGGAATGTTTCGTATGATATACTGTTAGAAAGCTACCGACTAGCCTGAACTTTGGCATATATAACACGTTTTCAGATTTGTTACAGTTTAAGAGCAGTTTTCAAAAAACCAACATCATGTTCGACATTTTTTGCCCGAACTGCTACAGTACACACTAACTGCTCGCGCGGAATAGCTAACTGGCCTATGCTGACAAGATAACTGCTGAGACTGAAGAAAAGTGTTTTTTTTCTTCTATACTTTTATCGTCAGGTCAAGTTAACTTCCGGGAGTGAAATAGCTAACTGCGAGGAATCGCAACAGTTAGCACCAAGTTAACTGCGGGACTGATTTCTTTTTTCTTTTTTGATTGGGTCACCACGCGATGAGCAAGCTAACTGCAATGGCTGATAATACTTTTTTTGCTTCTTTTGTTTTTAATTCTTTTTAATTTTTTCCTTGGTCAAGTTAACCGACGAGATTGGAATAGCTAACTGTCGAGACTGCGATAGTTAACTGCCAAGATTGAAAATACTTTTTTTTTTATTTTTTGCCCCGTTCAAGCTAACGGTCGGGAGTAAAATAGTTAACTACCAGGGATTGCGACAGTTAACACCGAGTTAACTGCCAAGATTAAAAATATATTTTTCTTGCTGTAATTTCCTTTTTTTTGCCCTGGTCACGCTACTTGTCGGGGATGAAATAGCTAAATGTCCCCGATGAGCAAGCTAACTGCCAGTGCTGATGATACCTTTTTTTTGCTTCTTTTGTTTTTTGACATGTGTCCAATTAACTACAATGTATAACGACGTTAACTTCCATGCTGGCTGATGTTAACTGCCACTATGGCTGAACTTTTTTTGGGCAAAAATGTTGTAAATGCCACTATGGCTGAACTTTTTTTGGGCAAAAATGTTGAAGTTCTTTCATTGTCTTTTTTAATCCTAACTATTATGATGGTCCCAGTTAACTGTTATAGCCATGTGAGGTTAATTGTTGCGATCGTCAAAGTTAACTGCTTTTTTTACCCGCAAAAAAATACCCTTTTTAATTGAAGCATTATACTTATCTTTTTGATTTAATATTTTAGATTAACTAATGCGGTCACCAAAGTTAACTGGTTTTTTAATTCTATTTATAATATTGAGTTTCTTTTTACTCGTCAAAACCGTTGGACTAGGCTGAGTTAACTTCCGCCATTTTTAATGTGCAATATATAATTAACTATCACATACAATTTTACATGTCACACACAAGTAAAATGAATCACATTTCGGATAACGGCCATATGCAATAATTATGTGCAAAAAATCTAAGTGTTGTAGGGCACAAACTGGCATAATTTTGTAAAATCAACTGCTATAAATTGCGATGTTACTATAAATTGTAATCCCCTCGTTGTGTATACGTAGACAGAAATCCTATAGTAATTGGTCCAATATAATAGCCGTAAATCAATCTTTAAAAGACCAGAATA
>NC_041385.1:442715651-442724102 GCF_002162155.2 Triticum dicoccoides
CAACACATACACACACACAGAGACCAACTAGCACGCATCAGCACACACACCATGAAGCCACGGACACATACCCAACACGCATCAAACTCCGTGTCAAGACAATTGAGGCTACTATCTCAAAATTTTCATAAGCTTACTACTACAACCACCATCGACATCACACAGGTTCCTGACTAGCAGCACCAACACAGCACAACACACAGTATCACAAATTGCACTTAAGAGGCGGCTATGGAAGTTTAACTACAGAAGTTACTGCTGACCATCAGTGTCTTCTTCACCCCGTTTCCCTTCTCGTGAGAGATTTTCTATAGAAATTAACTGACGCAAACTACAAAAGTTAACTACATGATGTTAACTATCAGAACAGTCTCTGTTTAATCTTCAGGCAGCCAGCAGCCATGGTAAACCAGAACTGTTTTTTGCCTTTTTTTCTTATGAATTGCAGAAGCACCAAAGTTAACTTACTCTTTTTCAATTCTTCATAAATAAAAGAAAGACCTAAAATTCTTTTCAAGAAAAACCGCTTGCTAACTGCAAGCCAAGATACTCTGCTCTCGAACAGCTGCTTATGTTGACCTCCATAACTGTTTTTGTAGATAATTTGCATCAGGAATAAATTGATTGCTAACTGCAGGCCGAGATAATGCTTGTTAAGATGTGCTCCTAACCTCCATTAAGATGTTTTTTTTATTATTTTTTTAAAAAAAGGAGGATGATCCCCGGCCTTTGCATCTGGGAGATGCATACGGCCACTTTATTGATTATTCTCGAGGACCTTACAAAGTATTACAATAATGAGCCTGAATCCACCATCTTGGCAACACATGCCACTACTCCTATCCAAAATGATGAAGGGGTGCTAGCTGGGCCACTACCCGAACCACTCACCTAAGCCTAACATCAAAAAGCCGGAAACCGAAACATATTCGGAAGCCCCAGCCGAGCCACATACCGGGTCTGGGCCACAATCCGGTCAGACGCACTCGTGTGTCGTCGCCGCCATCTTCCACAGGTCCGTCTTCAGATCATATTGAGGCTTCTACCTTGTCTGGCCACACTGCCATCGACGTCACCATGACGCCAGACAGCAACCTCCTCCTGCGCGAGTCCATCTCCGCGCATCGGGCGGCGAGCCTCCACAGCGCCATGCCGCCGATCTTTGCCGCCATCAATGAGTGAGATGAAGTACCGCTCCACCATGGCATGTACAAGGTGAGGAAGGGCGAGGTCCCCATCGGAGACATGGACGGAAGAGAAGCATCGCAGCCCCGAGACACTGCCCGGAGCTGCGACGCAGTAGATCAGGCGGGCCGCCACCAGGAACCAGACAAGCTCGCCATGCACACCCAGCATCCCCATGCCCAAGTCGGCGCCTTCAAGAAGGTGACGACGCTATGGTGCTGCCGCCGCTTAGCCACCGGGGCTAGGGTTTTCACCCGGGCGCAGGAAAAGGGGGGAGGCAGGGGAGGTTTAGCCTCGGCGCCGCCACCAAGGAGGGAATGGCGTCCGGGACGCCATCGACGCCGTGACCGCCGCCGGCGGCCAAGGGTTTCCCCCGGCCAAGCACCCTGCCGCCACCTCCGAACCAGCCACAACATCAGCAGGCGCATGTACGCCGGAGATCCAGGCCGACCGGAGGTCATGCATCACGAGCGGACCAGGATCGCCTCCGATCTGACGAGGGAAGCCCGGGGCCTCCCCGCGCCATGACCTGCGCCCACCAGGACCTCGCTGCCCGCACAGCCGAGGGGAACCGGCCTACCTCACCGACGAGCACTCCCCGCCGCCGGAGGAGCGCCGTCCGCACCAGCGAGGCCGCCGCCTCAGATCCGGACCCTCACCACCGAAAGGGAGCGATCGGATTGGGGGGAGCGCTGGATCCAGCCAAGTCGCCCCGCCGCCACCATCCCGGGAGCCGGCGCCGGCTTCACCGGTCGTTCCTCTGGTGGCGGCGAGGTGGGGAGGGAGATGGGAAGGGTGTAAGGCGCGGGGATCTGGGTTCCCCCGTCGCCGCCAGGGAGGGCGACGCGGGGGATGGGTGGGATCCTCCATCCATTAAGATGTTAACTGCAAGGTAAACCTGCAAAGTTAACTTAATTATGAGTCTACTTCATCATACAACTGTTAACTTCAAGGAAAAAGCAATTTTAGCAGTTAATTTCCTGCAAGTCTCAAACTAGTTTGAATCTGCATAGCTGAATTCCCTTGAAGGTACAGAGACGAAATGAGGTAGAGAGATCAGGAGAGAGAGGAAGGGAGAGTCACCTGCACATTGATGGTTTGGGGAGGCGACGGTGGCCATGGTCAAGAGAGGGAGCCCTCACCAGCGTGGAGCTGCGTGCTCACCATATCAGGATCTAATGATGATTGTCATGGATAAGGAGACACAGGCGGTGGCGCACACAGGATCCTACTGGAATTTGGCGCCCTGGGGCAACGACGGAAGTGCACTGAAACAGAGAAAGCCTGCTAACTGCTCCGCCTCGGAATTGTTGCCCTGGTCGATGGTGGCGGAGGGAGGTGTCTGGAGAGCTTGAACGAAGGTGGTCACTAGAGATTTTGCTCATTGGCACACACACACACGAGCTCTCCTAACTACCATTGTGGCCGCCACTAACTCCCGCCACGTAGGAAGATGAGTACACCATGGACCCTGCATCCAATGCGAAGGGCATCCCACGGAGGGACGACATGGAGGAACAGCGGCGCACGTGCTCGGGCAGGGAGGAGGGACGCCGACCGATGACGGGGTAGAGGGAGGAGGTTGGCGGCGTGAAGGATACTGGCAATGTTTCTTGGCGGCAAAGTAGGAGGCCGGCGGTAGTCTGGGCCGTGGGTAAGAGTCCTCGGTGATAGAGTGGCCATGGCGGCGCATCAACTCAGGTCGCCGCCAGGAGGAGCGCGACGGCTCGCGGCGGATGGTAAGTGGTGGTGACACTCGCTACCGGTGCTGGAGGAGGGGATGAGGCGCGCGGTGGGAAAGGTGGGGCGGGTGGAGGTGGGTGTTGGGTTCTACGGTAGGGTGCGTCGACTGCAAATTAAAACTTTTCTACACGCAGAACAACCAAAAACATGCTACGGGAGATGGATCACAGATCGTTACCACTAGACGCGCAGTGCCGTGCAGCGGAAATAGAGTTGAGGCAGCGCGCTCCCGGAGTCGCCTCGCGTTCCCAAAGTCGTCTTCTCCTTGCCGGTCTCCCACATAGCCAATCGGATCCCGCGAACAGGTTTGCCGGAGCGGCGCAAGTGCACCGCCTCTAACGGTATTCGTGCGTGCAGGAGGAACGTCGTGCGGCGGACTGCTAGGTCCGATCACACAACCGGCGGCGAGTGGAGGTGGCTATTCGCAACACATGCAAACCCTAGTGACAGCGCTGAAGCGTTCAACCGCATGATTGTGTCACACCTACACTTTATATAGGCGTCTGTCGCGGGCTCAACACTTGGGCCTCACACGGACCCTAAATCCCACAAGTCTACTCGGCCACAATCCGAATACATCTCGGATCACATCCGACCAGTGTCCTCGGATCCGACTTCATAGGTTCCTTCCCTTAAGCGCGCAACCCCTTAGGTTCAAGTCGTCTTGGTCGCAGTTCGGATCACCTCCGAACTGCATGGTTGGTAGCGGTCTCTAGCAAGGCATGCCGAACAGCAAGCAGACTATGAAGCTGGTTAGGCGAACCTGTACAACATGTCACACTTCTGTTCCCTTTGTCACACGATATGTGTTGTTGGGCTCAAGGCGAGATTGTCATCCTTGACCTAGCCCGGCCTCTTTCTCGTTCCAATGATGCCGACCACTATCCGGATTATCTCATAATCCTTGTCGCATGGCCATGCTTATCCTGGTCGGATCACACAAGGGGCCCAGAGTATATCTCTCCTAACCAGAGGGGAAAATCTCATCTTGCTCGACCACATCTCGTAGCATGGAGTCTGGACAAGCCTGAAACCTACCTTTGTAACTACCCAGTTACGGAGTAGCGTTAGGTAGGCCCAAAGCAGGTCTGTCACCATTCCGAGTACATGCGTCAGCTCAGGTCTTAGGACAAAGAACGTATGTTGTACTAGAGACTCACAGATGACATATCGTTGCGTCTCATAGTTGGGTCTGTCTGACTCGGGCCCTATCTCGACTCGGATCCGACTATGTCGAATCCGACCAGATCCTTCCGAGTCCATATTATCCGGTTAGCATCCAATGCTCCATGGCTAGTGAGACCAAGCCATCGACCGTGTCATATGCTAGTCTAGTCGGTTGCGCGTCCACACAACCCTTTCGACTAGGGACCTTTTAGGACAGTCATCATACAATGCATAGTCCCACAAACAAGTCACGTACTTGCTGATACACATCATTGATAATGTCCAAGGACTATCTTTATTCATAAACACATAGAAAATATCATCATACATGATTGCCTCTAGGGCATATCTCCAACAGTGGGGGCGCTGTGGGGTCTGATCCTGATCTAGATCAGGAAATGGGGGAGGTAGTTGTGGGGATGAGAGGGGGGGAGGTGAGTTCTGTGTCGTTCGGGGTGGAGGTGCGACTTTTTTCTTCGATATGGCTGAGTGGGAGAGCGGCGCCGGCAAGACAGGCGGCCAGGGAAGCGCCGACACAGTGGCGTTATAGCGGACCAGTGCTCCCTCGCAGCCTCTCGGGCCGCCCGCTCCCTTGGGAAGAAGAATCAGGTAAAGAAGGAGGGGTTGCTGAATAAGCTTATTTAGGAACTCTAGAGGGGGGTTGCAGAATAGTCTCACCCTATATATATAGGATGGGTTTATTATGATAACACCCTTAAGACCTTATTCTGCATCTCAAAATGCTTATTCTGATAACAGTATCGTACTGAGCCGTGGCTACAAACTAACCCCGCAAAAGAAACAGACCGAACTGCACGGGCCAAAAAAAACTTCCCGCATCGCTCACTCTCCCCACGACCTCCATCAGCACCCTGCCAGCCACCTCCCCGCGCCGCACTTCCCTCCCCACCTCCCTCCCCGCACCGCCCCACCTCCCTTCCCACCTTCTCCGGCGCGGTGCGCCCCTCCCCTCCCCACTTTCTCCGGCGGCACCGCCCACCAACACCTCTAACCACGGCGTCCCACCAGCACCTCTAACCTCCCTCCCCACACCACCCCTCCCCTCCCCACCTTCTCCAGTGGGTCGTGGCAGGATCCAGCCGCCCACGGCCGCTGGCGCGACCTCAGCCACCAGATCCGGCCGCCACGGCCATCGGTGCAGACACAAACGACGGATTCAGCCACTGCCGACCCCTAGTGCGGCAGCCCCCCACTGTCCCTTCCTCCCCGTTATTCCATCTTGAGGAGAGAACTCTGGGCACGGATCCGGTCCCCACGAGCTGCAGCCCCGACCAGTTCGCCCTGCCGGCTGCTCCGTCGAGCCGGTGGTGGATCCAAGCTCATATGCGCACATGCAGTCCATTGGGTCAGTGCATGCAGCACGCCGGTGCCATTCCCTGCAGTCACTCCGTCGAGCCGGCAGCGGAAACAAGCTCATTTGTGCGCGTGCAGTTCGTCAACGCCCTGTGCGGTTCGCCTGTGGATGCCGAACGGAGCAGGCGTGCAGTGCAGACGACCTTCTCCTCCATCAAGGAGGCTGCGACCGGTGACCCCCCAGATCTGCCAACCCCACAAGTGGTCTGCCGGCCTCACCACTCATTGCAAAAGACCCCCTTCCCCTCCATTTCTGCTACCCGACAGCAAGCCGATGACCTTCTGCTCTTCCTGGCAAGTTACCTCCCGTTCAACACCTCCCTCCTTGCAGTGCGTTTGCTCGCATGCACGGTTCAGTAGGACCGGCTTTGCAGACCAGCCGTGGACGGCCTGTATTATGCAACTGCGTGCAGTCCACTATAGATCATCACGCGTGCATAGCTCGCCCGAGCTGCAAATTTTGATTTGTTTGTGCAGGATGGCCGAGTTGAAGTGCGTGAGTGGACGTCTTGCAGTTCTCGTAGTTCTCTAGTTCTTGTATTTCTCTAATGCATTACTGAAAAAACCAAGTGAAGATTTCTTGTGTGTTGTGTGTTGTGTAAAAAGAAAATTGGGGTTTAGTTGAGGCCACGGCCATGGACCGTACCATCGCATGGCTGCATCCCTTGGCTAGAGTCTACGCTCTTCTCCTCGTCTCACATGACACATCAACGGTGAGATCCAAAGGTACAGTTGAAAGCTTTTTGTTTTTTCTATAGCAAAAAAACTGCAGTTTGGCTGTGCTCAAAGGCCCCGATTGCTTCAAAGAAAGTGTGGACGTTCGCTGGGGTACCATACAAGTTCTTCTTTTTGAAGTGTAGTGTGTGCGTGTCTGCAGTCCGTGATGATGGTGGATAGGTGCAGCTCAGCCACAATTCCACGATGAAGTGTCCACCGACAGCGGCTTGCATTTCTGACCAAGGGTCGTGAAGTACGCCAACGCTCGCCATCTCTACTTTCTTTTTTGCGGGAGCTCGCCATCTCTACTTCGGTGCACCATGCAGTAGATGCCACGTACATGTGAGGTTCAGATGGCCCTGGAGTGCAGCTCGGATGGGCTGCGTGCGATGGCCTTGGTGTGCTTTTTTTTCTGTTGTCCCTGATTTTGTTGTTTTGATTGGAGGAAATTTGATGCGTTTTGCACTGCTCTAAATGTGCATTCTTTCATTGACACAATTGCAGTACAGTGCATAGTACGAAGGAGTTCACTTTGTAAAAAAAAATGTATAGAGGAGTTTACTTTTTATTATTTTTGGAGGAATTTTTTTGAAAATTTGTATGGACATCGATGTAGTTTATTAAGAAAACCTTGGCGGTGCACTTCACAAAACAAAAAAAACGATGAAGTTCATGGTTGCTCTGATGTGTTACACACATGCGATTCAGATAAACAATATTTTGTAGGAGAAGATGAACACATCAAAAAATTGATGCATCTCACTAACGTTAACAATGTAGCTCGCTAATATTGACCATGTAGTCTATATGAATTTACAAAAAAAAAGACAAAACAATTATGTAGCTCACTCCGACATAGGTTGTGGTTCACTTGCCCTCGTCACCGCGGTCCACTCGTTCATAAAAGATGTTGAAAAACGCTCACAAAAACTCGTGTGACAAAGTTTACTCCCGACAAAAGATACCATGAAGTTCAGTTGACTGTTTGATGCAGTGCGATTTTTCGGTCTGAAGCAATGCGTTCATCTGGCTGATGCAGTACACACGACGATTTGGGTGTCGCAAAAAACAGAGTGCACGCGTTTTGGTATTTTTAAAACTGCTCTTAAACCGTAAGTAATTAGAGGGAGCATTCTACATAAAGAAGTTGCGTCTCGACAATATCTTTCTAACGACGTATAATTTATGTCGTTCCAGTCAGCGGTTTGTCAAAATTTTACAAAAAAGGCCGCTGCCTCTCATCGTCAGCCACACGATTTTTAAAATTAACTAAAAACCATAAGAAATCTCAAAAATATTTCAACATATGAAAGTTGCGCCTCGTCTATAGCTTTCCAACGGCATATCACACGCCTTGTTTCAACAAACGGTTGAAAAACTGGAGCGAAAACAGTACACAAATTACAAAAAAATAAAAAAACAGAATTCCGCGATTTACTAAATTTAAAACTGCTCTTAAACCATAAAGAATTAAAAAAATACATATGAAAAAGATGCGTCTCGATGGTATCTTTCCAACGCCAAATTGTTTGCTTAATTCCGATGTGTGGTTTAGAAAAAATCACGAAAATACGCTCGCTGCATTCCGTCATGTGCGCACTGTTTTTAAAACTGCTCTTAAACCGCGATAAATCTCAAAAAGTTTTCAACACGAAGAAGCTGCGCATTTTCCATAGCTATCCAGCGGTATATTATATGCCTCGTTCCGACGAACGATTTAGAAAATGGAGCAAAAACAATGCCAAAAAAATGCATGCAGTTTTTTATGGTGACATTGGAGTGCTCGTTTGATGGGAATGCAGTGCCCTTGCATTGAGCGTGCAGTGCAAAAGTGTTATCAGAATAGTCATTCTGATAATATTAGCAGAATAGACCGGCTATATATATATATATATATATATATATATAGTGTTACTGTTCATCACCAGGGTGCAGAATAAGTTATTCTTCACCCGAGGTTATCTTACGATCATTTCATAATTAAATTACGTTTGGATTTCAAATAGTTATATTCTTATTTATTCACTATGTAAAATTTGGCATAAAAAATAAAAATATAGGGCATACGACAAGAAAATTTACAGGTTATTTGTATTTTACACTATGTTTTTATGTTTGTAATTTTACATAACATAAAATATTTTTTACGATGATTATATATTTTCTTACAGTCTCTTTTTACGTCAGAAATAAGATAAAACTTACGAAACGTAAAATTACGGTGCATTGATGGTAAAATAGAGGGGGGTGAAGAATAACTATTCG
>NC_041385.1:442724405-442737677 GCF_002162155.2 Triticum dicoccoides
ATTTTGTTTCGCGAAACGAAATATTATTCTGTTACCCTACTTGAACTGACGGTTTCAGGCGGTTGTACTGATGATTTTCGAACGGTTGAACTGATGTTTTGAGTTCTGTTTAACAGATCGTTTTCTTTAGTTTCAAATTTTTTTTGCAATTTTTTGTCGGAATGGGGCGTATAATATATCGTTGGAAAGCTATTGACAACTATATTTCAAGTATGTTGAACGTTTTTGCAAAATTATTATAGTTTAAGAGCAGTTTAAAAAAACTTTTTTTTCAAAACCGAAAACGCGAATCGTATTTTGGACTCAATTTTCAAACAGTTTGTCGAAATTTAGCAAATAAGATGGCATTGGAAAGCTGGTGAAAATACGCATCTTCCATATATCTAATGTTTTTTCTAATTCTATACAATTTAAAAGTAATTTGTAAAACGGTTAAATTTTGGGCGAAACGTATTTTGTGATTTTTTGCAAACGGTTTGTCGGATTGATGCAAATGATATGGTGTTGGGAATTTATGGAAAATGCGCAACCTTTTTATATTGAAATGTTTTTCTAATTCCTTACAATTTAAAAACTAGTTCAAATACGGTCAAATTTGATTTCAAACGCGGTTTTTTAAAAAGTTTGTCGAAATGAGGCAAATAATATACGGTTGGAAATATATCAAAAAAATGAAACTTAGTCATGTTGAACGTTTTCTCAAATTCGCAACCGTTGAAGAGTAATTTGGATTATGGTGAGACCCATCGTGTTGTTTTTCCGTCAGAAAAAACAGAGTACTTGTACTGATCTACGTGTACATTTGTGCTGATGTATTCTTCGGAGAGTAATTTTGAAAGGTTCCGAAAAAAAAGTACTTGATGTTTGCATGGGTTTGTACTAAGCGTGTTTTCACTAACTAGACTTTACTCTGTTATGGATAATATTTTTGCTTGTAAGTTTTCAATGGTTTATTGTATCATCGCCCCTGTACTTGCATGGTTTATAACATCGAACTGAATGATAGTTTCTTCAAAAAGAAAATGTTTTTATTGTTATTTTTGAACAAATATTTTTTTACAATGATATTCTGGACTTCTCTTATTTTACGACATGTACTTTTCCCATTTGAATTGCATGGGGTTTCTTTTTGCTTGAACTTTTACAAGTTGAATTTCTGTCATTTCTTTTATTCCGAATGGGCCACCATTTTTAACTTGTACTGATCAATATTTTTAATTCAACCATTTCTCCTTCTAGAATGAACCATCGTTTTTGTTTGTACGGATCAGTTGTAGAACTTGGACGTCAACGTCACAGAATTGCACTTGGGACGGATCACCTTCTCCCATCTGGACTGACCACAAAACTTGCATCAGGAAACTCACAAAAACAAGGACGATTACAACGAGATCGATGAGAATGTATGAACCATACGATCTTTAGCTCAATAAATACTATACAAGAACAAGCAGAGCTTATTAAACCAGATGTTTTTGAAGTTTCTCACATTAACACTTTTTATAATACAAAACCGAATGGTTCACTTTTACCTCCTCTCTTTAAAGTATTACAAACTGACGAACTAAAATGAAATGGTGAGCATGGTGCATTTTTGTACCACAATTGGTAATAGGGGCACAATCCATGTGAATTGTATAAAAGGTAAGTACTCGTAAAAATGGATTGCTGGTGTTTTTATATAGGAGTAGTTTGTAGTACCATCACAATCAAAGTTCGTACTGACATAAGCCCTGGTCGTGCTCTGGCCAGAAAAAGATACATAAGTGACAAACATAATGAGCCACCTCGCTAGAACAGAACATCTCAGACACCTCTACTCCTGTTGCTTTTCCTTGTGCAGGAGGCTATTGACGGAGCACACAGTGATGCAGGTGGCCATGGTAGCGACACGGGCAGTGACGCAGGTCTCCGAACTGATGGTCGTGACGAACTTGGCCACCCTGAAGCCACGGGGTTGGACTGAGCATGACGCTGAAGTTGAGTAGAACATTTAAGAATTAGGATAAACAGGAAACAACAAACAGGTGAAGAAACCGTGAAGTGAAATGAGTTATAAAAGATAGTATGCATTTTTCTCACTAAAACAAACTTTTGTTTGTGTGCAACTTCTGAACTTGCATACATTTGGAGGGAGAAACACAAAAAAATACAACCTCATGGACCAACACATTTGGAGGGAGAAACTAGAGACATACATCATGGGGTAGCAAATAATATGAACTCCAGGCACAACGTTTTTTTCACTTATTTTTGCATCTCACAAACTGGAAAAAAGAAGAAAGCAAATTAGAACACAAAGTAAGAAGAAAGTAGAGCACCAGTGCTTGTGCGGCATGGATCCGTCAACCCTTTTGCATCCTAGTTCCAGGCAGCATGAGCTAGCACCTCCTGGATCAAGCTGCAGTAGTGCAACACAACACATCATAGAGATAAAAAGGTGAGTAGCAGCATGTACAGGAAGGGGAGAAAGCAACTATAGCACTCGAGCATCCACGGGTAGAGAGAGATGCAAGCAATGGCTGGACACATGCGCATTGTCAATGGAGGGATGGTAGCCTGCTTTGTCGGGCAAAGACGCTGGCCCTCACCATCAGGCACTGGTGACGGGGCGAGACAGTGCTCGATGTCCCGGGGCAACGCGACGCGGGTTGGCGGGTGAAAGCACAAGTGCTCCCTAGGTGGTTTTGGTAATTAATGTCAACATATCTCTTGTTAGACTAACACTTTTATCTAGTTTTTTTGAGACAAGTTCAACATTTCTGTGGCATGGACTAAAGGATGTGGGAACTCCTTCAAGATGCTAAGGACAAAGGATTGGCTCAAGCTTCAAGCTCAAGACTCTTCATTTTACATTTTAGTGATCCAAGATCACATTGAGTCTATAGGAAAAGCCAATACTATCAAGGAGGGATGAGGTGTTGCTTAATGAGCCTCTTGCTTCATGTGCTTAGTGATATGCTTCAAAAACCCTTAGCTACTTTCTCACATCCACATATGTCCTAAACCTAAAACCAAAATCGGCCACACCGATTCTTTCTATCCAGGGCCACCGAGTTTGGATGTCTTAGCCACTGCCACAAACCCTAGGCAAATCGGTCTTACTGATAGGGATCTCGGTCTCACTGAGATGGGATTGTAATCTCTCTGTGTATGTCCATTATCAAAATCGGTCTCACCAAGTTTGAGCAATCGGTACTACCGAGATTACAATGCAAACTCTCTGGATAACTTACTACCAAAATCAGTCCCACCGAGTTTGAGTAATCGGTCCCACCGAGTTTGCCTGACCAACTCTCTGGTTAGCTAATTACCAAAATCGGTCTCACCGAGTTTGTGTAATCGGTCTCACTGAGATTACGTTATGCCCTAACCCTAACCATATCGGTCCTACCAAGTTGCATTTTGGTCCCATCGAAAACCCTAACGGTCACATTGTTTACTGAATCGGTCTGACCGAGTTTGTTGATTCGGTCCCACCGAGTTTGGTAAATTGTGTGTAACGGTTAGATTTTGTGTGGAGGCTATATATACCCCTCCACCCCCTCTTCATTTGTGGAGAGAGCCATCAGACTGAACCTACACTTCCAACTTACCATTTCTGAGAGAGAACTACCTACTCATGTGTTGAGGCCAAGATATTCCATTCCTACCATATGAATCTTGATTTCTAGCCTTCCCCAAGTTGCTTTCCACTCAAATCTTCTTTCCACCAGATCCAAATCCTATGAGAGAGAGTTGAGTGTTGGGGAGACTATCATTTGAAGCACAAGAGCAAGGAGTTCATCATCAACGCACCATTTGTTACTTCTTGGAGAGTGGTGTCTCCTAGATTGGCTAGGTGTCACTTGGGAGCCTCCGACAAGATTGTGGAGTTGAACCAAGGAGTTTGTAAGGGCAAGGAGATCGCCTACTTCGTGAAGATCTACCGCTAGTGAGGCAAGTCCATCGTGGGCGACGGCCATGGTGGGATAGACAAGGTTGCTTCTTCGTGGACCCTTCTTGGGTGGAACCCTCCGTGGACTGGCGCAACCGTTACCCTTCGTGGGTTGAAGTCTCCATCAATGTGGATGTATGATAGCACCACCTATCGGAACCACGCCAAAAACATCCGTGTCTCCAATTGCGTTTGAATCCTCCAAACCCTTCCCTTTACATTCTTGCAAGTTGCATGCTTTACTTTCCGCTGCTCATATACTTTTTGCATACTTGCTTGTTATGTATCGTGAATGTTAAACTTGTGCCTAAACTCCACTTAAACTTAAATTTGCTAAAAACTGCAACTTTGGTACTTAGTGTCTAATCACCCCCCCTCTAGACACCTCTTCTCAAGGTCCTACAAGTGGTATCAGAGCATTGGTCTCCATTGCCATGGTTTAATCACCATTGGAGGAAGATGGATGAGTCTACTTTGGGGAGTCTTAGACATAGAGTGCCTATTCTTGATGGAGAGTATTTTCATGAATGGAAAAATGAGATGCTTGTAATTTTCAATCAATATCATTTGAACAAGTACATTGCTAGTCCTTGTGCACCTTATGTTGATCCTATGCGTCCTACCTTTGATGAGTCTATTGACATGATTAGGAATGTTAGAACTGTTAATCTTATCACTAGAGGCTTGCCTAGAAACTTGATTATAAAACTGCCTACTCTTGAGTGTGCCTACACTATATGGAAATTTCTTGAGGAACGATTTCCTGATTATTCTTTGAAAAATCTTGATGAAATTCTCCATAAGTCTATTGCTTTGAGTAAGATGAATACTAGTGATCCTATGTTTGGTGATCGTCTATTTGAGCTTACGAGCCTCATGCGTGCCAAAAGAAATGTTGGTGTTATTAGTGATATTATTTCCGAAGCTATAAAAATTCATAGACCAGATCATTGTCAAACTCACTCTAACGAATCACCCTCTCTAGGATTTGATCCACCACATGAGGATGTTGAACATGGATACTATGACGAGGATGATGAAAGTGACTTCGATCTTGATGATGCAATGAGACACTTTGGTCTTATGGCAAATCTTCGAGGATATATGTCAGGAGGAAAGGAATGGGTTCTTGATAGTGGATGTACTGATCACATGACCGGAGATAAATACATGTTTCGTGAGCTTGCTGATAATGATAGCCCTCGAAAGTATGTCACTTTTGGTGACAACTCAAAGGGTAAGGTGGTTGGCCTCGGTAAGGTGGCCATATCACATGATAGCTCCATACAAAATGTTATGCTCGTTGAATCTCTTGGATACAACTTACTTTCAGTATCTAGACTTGCTGACTTTGGTTTCATTGTCTTATTTACTGAAGTTGATTGCCAAGTGTTTCGTCGAGACAATCATAAAATGGTCTTTACCGGTATACGTAGAGGTGATCTTTACATTGTTGATTTCACTAAAAAGGCCCAACCTAAAACTTGCTTCATTGCTAAATCCTCAAAAGGTTGGTTATGGCATAGACGACTAGGTCACGTTGGCATGAGAAACCTTGACAAGTGAGGGAGTCCTGGATTAGGGGGTGTCCGGATGGCCGGACTATGACCTTTGGCCAGACTCCCGGACTATGAAGATACAAGATTGAAGACTTCGTCCCGTGTCCGGATGGGACTTTCCTTGGCGTGGAAGGCAAGCTTGGCGATACGATATGAAGATCTCCTCCCATTGTAACCGACTCTATGTAACCCTAGCCCTCTCCGGTGTCTATATAAACAGGAGAGTTTTAGCCCGTAGGACGAACAACAATCATACCATAGGTTAGCTTCTAGGGTTTAGCCTCTCCGATCTCGTGGTAGATCCACTCTTGTACTACCCATATCATCAATATAATCAAGAAGGAGTAGGGTTTTACCTCCATTGAGAGGGCCCGAACCTGGGTAAAAACATTGTGTCCCTTGTCTCCTGTTACCATCCGCCTAGATGCACAGTTCGGGACCCCCTACCCGAGATCCGCCGGTTTTGACACCGACATTGGTGCTTTCATTGAGAGTTCCTCTGTGGCGTCACCTTTAGGCCCGATGGCTTCTTCGATCATCAACCACGACGCGGTCCAGGGTGAGACTTTTCTCCCCAGACAGATCTTCGTATTCGGCGGTTTCGCACTGCGGGCCAACTCACTTGGCCATCTGGAGTAGATCGAAAGCTACGCCCCTAGCCATCAGGTCAGGTTTGGAAGTTTAAACTGCACGGTCGACATCCGCGGGGACTTGATCTTCGACGGATTCGAGCCACGGCCGAGCACGCTGCACTGTCATGATGGGCATGATTTAGCTCTGCCGCCGAACAACGCCCAGAGCGTGGCTCAGGTGCCCGCTCCGACCATTAGCTCAGAGCCGACCGCGCCAATTGGGGATGGACGGTTGGACGCCGCCCCAGGTGCCGCAATCCCTACGGTGATAGAGCCGAACACCAGCCCAGTCCTTGGCGAGGCCTATGACTCCAGGGTGCTGGACTCCGTTCCGGACTCCGAATCTTCCGCACCTCTTCCGATCGAGTCCGATTGGGCTCCGATCATGGAGTCACCGCCACGGACGTCTTTCAGCACTCGCCCTTTGGCGATATCCTGAATTCACTAAAGTCTCTCTCTTTGTCAGGAGAGCCCTGGCCGGATTACGGTCAACATGGTTGGGATACGAACGACGAAGAAATTCGAAGCCCACCCACCACCCACTTCATAGCCATTGTCGACGATTTAACCGACATGCTCGACTTCGACTCCGAAGACATCGACGGTATGGACGCCGATGAAGGAGACGACCAAGAACCAGCACCTATAGGGAACTGGAAAGCCACCTCGTCATATGACATATACATGGTGGACACCCCCAAAGCAGGGGACGGCGATGAAAAAATGGAGGACGACCCCTCCAAGAAGCAACCCAAGCACCGACATCGGCGGCGCCGCTCTAAATCCCGCCAAAGTAAAAACAGCAAGTTCGGCACCGGAGATAACAATACGCCGGACAGTGTCAAAGACATCCCCCTCCAGCAGGATTCAGTGCAGGAGGACGAAGGAGCCAGCCCTCATGAGAGAGCGGCCGACAGAGAGGTCGAGGATGACAATTATATGCCTCCCTCCGAAGACGAGGCAAGCCTCGACGATGATGAATTCGTCGTGCCAGAGGATCCCGTCGAACAAGAGCGTTTCAAACGCAGGCTTATGGCCACGGCAAGCAACCTCAAGAAAAAACAGCAACAGCTTAGAGCTGACCAAGACTTGCTAGCTGACAGATGGACCGAAGTCCTGGCGGCCGAAGAGTATAAACTCGAACGCCCCTCCAAGAGCTACCCAAAGCGCATGCTGCTACCCCAACCTGAGGAGGAAGCAACTAAACCTACATCACCAGCGTACGATGTGCCCGATCGGCCACCCCGTGGCCGCGACAGAGAGGCCTTCAGGCCCTCGACCCAAGCCGCACCCCGGCACCGCTCAAAAAATACCTGAGTGCGGGGAGACGCAACAGACCTGCAAGACATATTGGAGAACAAGGCAAGGCAAACAAGATCGATCTACGGATTGCGTGGGCGCCCCACTTCACGTGACGATAACCGTCACGCCGGATATGATAAATACGGCCAGGCCGAATACAACAGACCAAGCTCATCCGAGCTGCGTCATGATATAGCCCAGTACAGGGGCGCCGCACACCCACTATGCTTCACAGACGAAGTAATGGATCATCAAATCCCCGAGGGTTTTAAACCCGTCAACATCGAATCATACGATGGCACCACAGATCCCGCGGTATGGATCGAGGATTGTCTCCTTCATATCCTCATGGCCCGTGGTGATGATCTACACACCATCAAATACCTCACGCTCAAGCTTAAAGGACCAGCTCGGCATTGGCTTAACAGCCTGCCAGCAGAGTCAATTAGTTGTTGGGAGGACCTGGAATCCGCGTTCCTTGACAACTTCCAGGGCGCTTATGTGCGACCACCAGACGCCGATGACCTAAGCCATATAATCCAGCAGCCAGAGGAATCGGCCAGACAATTCTGGACACGGTTCCTAACCAAGAAAAATCAAATAGTCGACTGTCCGGACACCGAGGCCCTTGCAGCCTTGAGGCACAACATCCGAGACGAATGGCTTGCCCGGCACCTGGGACAGGAAAAGCCGAAATCTATGGCAGCCCTCACGACACTCATGACCCGCTTTTGTGCGGGATAAGACAGCTGGCTAGCTCGTAGCAATAACATAACCAAGAGCCCTGGCAATTCGGATACCAAGGACAACAATGGCAGGTCACATCGCAACAAGCACAAGCGCCGCATTAACGGCGACAATACTGAGGATACGGCAGTCAATGCCGGATTCAGAGGCTCTAAACCCGGTCAGCGGAAGAAGCCATTCAAAAGAAACCCTCCGGGCCCATCCAGTTTAGACCGGATACTCGATCGCTCGTGCCAGATACACGGCACCCCCAAACAACCAGCCAACCACACCAACAGGGATTGTTGGGTGTTCAAGCAGGCAGGCAAGTTAAGTGTCGAAACCAGAGACAAGGGGCTGCATAGCGATGACGAGGAGGAGCCGCGGCCGCCAAACAACAGAGGACAGAAGGGATTCCCCCCGCAAGTGTGGACGGTGAACATGATATACGCAACCTACATCCCCAAAAGGGAGCAGAAGCGTGCTCTCAAGGACGTCTATGCATTGGAGCCAGTCGCCCCAAAATTCAACCCATGGTCCTCCTGCCCGATCACTTTTGATTGAAGGGACCACCCCACTAGCATCCGTCACGGCGGATTCGCCGCATTGGTCCTAGACCCAATCATCAACGGATTTCACCTCACTAGAGTCCTAATGGACGGCGGCAGCAGCCTGAACCTGCTTTATCAAGATACAGTGCGAAAAATGGGTATAGATCCCTCGAGGATTAAACCCACAAAGACAACCTTTAAAGGCGTCATACCAGGTGTAGAAGCCAGCTGTACAGGCTCGGTTACACTCGAAGTGGTCTTCGGATCCCCGGATAATTTCCGAACCAAAGAGTTAATCTTCAACATAGTCCCATTCCGCAGTGGCTATCACACCCTGCTCGGACGAACCGCATTTGCAAAATTCAATGCGGTGCCGCACTACGCATATCTCAAGCTCAAGATGCCAGGCCCTTGCGGAGTCATCACGGTAAATGGAAACACCGAACGCTCTCTCCAAACGGAGGAGCACACGGCGGCCCTGGCGCCCGATTCACACCATTTTTTATGGTATACGGCGCAGAGGCAGTCCTGCCCTGCGACATAATTCATGACTCACCTCGCGTGCGCATGTACGAAGAAAGAGAAGCCGAGCTCGATCGGCAGGACAACTTGGACGCATTGGAGGAGGAGCGCGACGTGGCAAAAGCCCGTTCCGCATTCTATCAAGAGCAGGCTCGAAGATATCAAAGCAGAGAAGTACGGGCCAAAACTTATAACGTTGGCGAACTAGTTCTACGCCTGCCGGACAAGAAAAAGGACAAACTAAAGCCCAAATGGGAGGGTCCCTTCATAATATACCAAGTCCTGACTGGTGGAGCGTACCGTCTGCGAAACGCATCGGACAACTGACTTGAGCCAAACCCATGGAACGCAGCGCGCCTACGAAGATTCTACGCCTAGCGCCGGACTCCGTGTTCGTCTCCTTCCTCTATCCCTTTTTTTATTTTTATTTTTCACATTAGCTGTCTAGCATTTCTCTCCTTCTCTCTACTTTTTTCCTCCCAAGCCCTTAGGGGCTTGCCTGTGCATTGTTTGCACATACTTGACGCGCCACCCGCGCTCATCATACCTGGGGGCTTCTTTATCAGAAGTTTATATAAACGGGCCTCATGCCCAAAACATGTGTGACACTTCCGCATGAACCTTCTATACACCATTATATGCATCGATATGACTTAAGTTTTGGCCAAGCTGGGTTGTCTGGCTCCTGTGCTTACCCCTATGTTCCCATTCATTCGGCTAGGTGGTAAAGGGAGCACCTCTGCGATTGTTACTGCCGGGTCAGCCGGATGTGTACCTCAGACTGGGTGAAGCCGAAAGCTAGCGTTCTTAAGGGAATATTCGGTCGGTGAACTAAAAGATGATTTTTCTGGTTTATCTATCTGCCCCCAGATGCTTTTCTGCTCTTTTTAGCAGTTCGGACATGCACTTTAGGGCATGCCTCCCAGGGAAAGGAACCCCTAACGGAACTATTCTCCCTGGAAGATGTTTCTTACTAACCATGTAATATAACATAACTAGTTGGGCACTTGTCTGCTAAAGCAATTATGACCCCTACGCCTTGTCTCCATGCGTGCCCCAGTTCTTACATAATCGAGAGGGTATTCGGACACACTCCGGACTATAGGGTCCAGAGGTCGAAGCGAAAAGGTCCGCAATGACAAACGATCTACAATCCGGCTAGAAGGCATTTTTCATGTCATTTTAAATTATAGAGTCAATCCGACTCGGTATATTCTTCTTCAATACCATCCAACATGCGGTCTAATTTACAGTCCTTATTAAGAATACTTTGCAGCCAGCTCTACCTGGCCATATACTAAGCTGACAGGGATCTCCTTTCCGTCAGGACCCATAGGGCCGACCTCGGCCATGTGGTTCGGGTCAGCCTTCGTGTACCGAGTCTTCACCATGGCCCAGGCCTCCCTGGCACCTTGACGGCAGGCCGATATCTTCCACAACTGGAAGTGCTGCCGCACTCCCTCCAGCTTCTTTGCAAGCTCCCCAAGGCCTTCTGGCATGGAGAGGGATGGCCACATAGCCTGGACGACGCCCTGCATTGCCTGCCGAACTCGTTCGTGCAGTTGCAACAGCTCGGGAAGAAGGTCCCCCGTTGAACTGGGCATTTCCTCCGCAGGACGACCTGTCAGCAAACCTACAGACATAGCTCTGTCAATCGACTTCCTCGCCAAATTCTTTTTTCGAAGATTCATTCAAGCACTTACTAAAAATGTCGCGTCGAAGTCGCCGATTCTCCTTTACGGAAGCAGACAGCTGAATACGAACATCCTTTAGTTCCTCGCCCAGCTGGGTATTGGCGTCTTGAAGTTTGTTCTTCTCTTGCCTCACCCTCGTCAGCATGCTCTCGCCAGCCTTTAGTTGGCGTAGGAGTTGTTGCTTGTCCGGATTTACTCCGGCCCCATCTGCACTATTATCGTCAAAGTTGCACACATGCCGCACTTCACAACATAATTATCTTTCGAAGCATATATTACCTGAGGGGGTCCCCTTGGCATTATCTGAAGCGGCCAGTGCGGCCTCGAGTTGGGCCTTGCACTCTTCACGATCCTGGGACAGTTGCGTGTTCTTCTTTGTAAGACCCTGCATAGCATATGATCCTTAAAACGGTTATTTTAACTATTTCAAGTCCCGGGGGCTACTGACATATATAACCTTCAATTTTACTCACCTGTATGTCTTTTACATACTGCTCTGTGGCTCTGGCTAGACCATTTTGAGCGGCACGGAGGTACGCATCTCCTGTATTAAAGGCATGCAACGCCTCTGGGGGAAAACATGCGTCACGAAGAACAGTCCGGCGACGCCTGTGGTTCATGGCACTCTCCACCTCTGAATTGGTGGCAGATAGCCCGTCTGCGTCCTCTGTCGGAGGAACGCCCGAAGCACGCCCCGTGTCCGCCTCCGCTTCCGGACCCGACCTTGAACCCTGCCCGGTGGATATAGTTCGGCGGGCTCTCTTCTTTCTAAGAAGAGCATGAGCGTTAGTATGACTTGAGGGCATAAACCCTGGGCATTAAATTCGCACGCCGTACCGTTGCACCGGAATCTCGATCTGGTCCACACTTCTTTTTGGCCCGCCTGGCTTCAGCGGCCCTTGTTGGCTGCCCACCGCGGGCTCGGCCTTCCGCCTCGAGGATTTACCCTGCGAAACGAAACACTATTAGTTCACGGCATTCAAGATAAAAGCATGGATGGATCTCCTTGAAAGTACTGGGACATCGGTCTCGGTTACCTTTGAGGCTGGAAGTAGTCCGGGATAGTCGGCCGTAATGGCCACTAAGGTGTTGTCCTTACTCAATTGATGAAACACCCCATCAATTAACTCCACACATAAGTCCGTGTCCTCTTGGGAGTCCGGATCGAGGGACCGTTCCGGGTCCTCGGGTTGTGGAGGAGGGCTGTTTATCTCCTTCACAGTCTGGCGCAGCTCCTGCGTTAACATTGCTAGACTAAGTACTTGATTATGGGAATTTCAAAAGCAGGTAGGCAAGTGAAAATGTTCGCTCACCCAGCTTGGAGGACTGTACATGGAGAATCCGCCCCGTGGGTTGACCCGGAGGAATTCCTCTTCTTCTCCCTTGTACAAGGCGGATAAGATCTTCGTTAGAGTGGCAGCCGAATCCGGCCCCTTGCGACCGCACCGGGTCGCGTCGTCCTTCCCGTTGAAATCCCACATGGGGTGGCCTCTGTACTGAAGCAGCTGCACCCCCCGTGTAATGCATGTGGCCATGACCTCGATCATGGTCAATCCGGAATGAGCCAGCAATCTTATCCAGCTCATCAGGTAAAGGACGTCCCTGTCAGTTTCCTTCTGAGGGTTTCGTGGGCGCCAGCTCAGGCATTTCTTCAATGGAGCATTATTAAACTCAGGAAGGCCGATCCGAACACGGTCCGGCAGGGGGACGTCGTCCATATAAAACCATTCTGAAGGCCAGTCCTCGGACGCCTTCTTTGGGGCACCGGATAGATATCCGGTCCCGGCGATGCGCCATAGTTCGGCTCCGCCCACTTGATAAATTGACCCCTCCTGAGAGCGGGGCACAAGGCAGAACAACCTCTTCCACATCGTGAAATGGGCCTCGACGCCCAAAAACAGCTCGCAGAGGGCCACGAAGCCCGCAATATGCAGAATGGAGGCAGGCGTGAGGTTGTGTAGCTGGAGGCCGTAGAACTCCAGCAACCCTCGGAGAAACGGATGAATTGGAAATCCGAGTCCTCTTATTAAGTAAGGGACTAGGCATACCCGCTCTCCTTGAGAGGGATTGGGGACACTCTCCGCCTGCTCTCCGCCGCTATAGGTGGCAATCCCGGCTCGAACTGGGACCATATATGCTGGGGGGAGGAGCCCCTTGGACTGAAGCACTACTAGCTTGCTATGCAGGACGGAACACCGCTCCCAATCTCCAGGCCGAGGGCTGGAGAGGTGAGAGGAGGAGCTGCTTCGACCGGCCATGGTGGAATGGATGTCTGTCGAAAGCGCTCTGATGGATACTCGCAGAGGAAGGGTGGTGTGAATTGGATCTAAATCCCCGTCTCTTTTATGG
>NC_041385.1:442738012-442751012 GCF_002162155.2 Triticum dicoccoides
GCTTTTCACATTCGTTTGACATGTGGAAGATGGTCATTATGGGGCACAGAAGCCGAGGAGAGCAGCACACACTAGAAGCCGGACACTATTCGACAGGTACAGGGAATTTGGAGAAGAACCCGCCTTGCAATGCCGAAGACAAACTTGCGCGCCGGACTTATCGTCATTGAAGCCTGGTTCGGGGGCTATTGAGGGAGTCCTGGATTAGGGGGTGTCCGGATGGCCGGACTATGACCTTTGGCTAGACTCCCGGACTATGAAGATACAAGATTGAAGACTCCGTCCCGTGTCCGGATGGGACTTTCCTTGGCGTGGAAGGCAAGCTTGGTGATACGATATGAAGATCTCCTCCCATTGTAACCGACTCTGTGTAACCCTAGCCCTCTCCGGTGTCTATATAAACCGGAGAGTTTTAGTCCGTAGGACGAACAACAATCATACCATAGGCTAGCTTCTAGGGTTTAGCCTCTCCACTCTTGTACTACCCATATCATCAATATTAATCAAGCAGGAGTAGGGTTTTACCTCCATCGAGAGGGCCCGAACCTGGGTAAAAACATCATGTCCCTTGTCTCCTGTTACCATCCGCCTAGACGCACAGTTCGGGACCCCCTACCCGAGATCCGCCGGTTTTGACACTGACAACAAGCTTATTAAAGGAAATCATATCCTTGGAGTTAACGATGTCATTTTTGATAAGGATAGATTTTGCAGTGCTTGTCAAGCAGGTAAACAGGTTGGAGGAAGGCATCCCATGAAAAACATCATGACCACAAGGAGGCCACTTGAGCTACTTCACATTGATCTCTTTGGTCCCAACTCTTACAAGAGTCTCGGTGGAAATTCTTTTGGTCTAGTTATAGTTGATGATTTTTCAAGATTTACGTGGGTGTTCTTTATTGATGATAAATCGCAGGTCCAAAAGATCTTCAAGAACTTTGCTAGGAAGGCCCAAAATCAATTTGAAGTGAAGATCAAGAAGGTTCGCAGCGACAACGGAACGGAGTTCAAGAATGCAAATGTGGACACCTTTCTTGACGAAGAAGGGATTTCACACGAGTTCTCGGCTACGTACACACCTCAACAAAATGGAGTTGTTGAGAGGAAGAACCGGACGCTCATCGAAATGGCGAGAACGATGCTTGATGAGTACAAGACACCGAAGCACTTTTGGGCAGAAGCGGTTGAGACAGCTTGTCATGCAACAAATCGCTTGTATCTTCACAAGCTACTCGGCAAGACGGCATACGAGCTCCTCACCGGTAACAAACCCCAAGTTGGATACTTTTGAGTATTCGGCTCAAAGTGCTACATTCTTGATAAGCATCGTCGTTCTAAATTTGCTTCTAAGTCTCATGAAGGTTTCCTACTAGGTTATGGCTCAAACTCTCACACATACCATGTCTACAACAATTTCACCCGAAAGGTTGAAGAGACGGTAGATGTGAAGTTTGATGAATCTAATGGCTCACAAGTAGAGCAATTGCCAATTGATGTAGGAGACAAAGACCCCTCGGAAGCAATCCAAGACTTGTCTATTGGCAAGATTCGTCCAATGGAGATGAAGGAGAGTACCTCGTCCGTCCAAGTGGAAGCTTCTACCTCACAACAAGGTGAACCAAGAGTTGATACGGAAGCATCCACAAGTGGGACACACCAAGATGAAGAAAACAAGGAAGTACACCAAGAAGAATATCAACAACCTCCTTCTCTACCACGACAAGAGAACGACAACGCCAATAATGAAGAAGGCCAAGAAGAAGAACAAGATGAAGAAGATGCTCAACCAAGATCGAAGCAAAAGCTTTCACGAGTTCAAGCAAGAATTGCTAAAGACCATCCCGTCGAGCAAATCTACAATGATATCCAAACCGGGAGAATCACTCGCTCTAAAACTCGTTTAGCTAACTTTTGTGAAAACTGTTCTTTCATCTCTAGCATTGAACCTATGAAGGTCGAAGAAGCATTGGAAGATCCGGATTGGATAAATGCTATGCATGAAGAGCTACACAACTTTGAGAGAAATCAAGTTTGGACATTGGTTGAGAAGCCCGATAACAACCACAACATCATCCGTACCAAATGGGTGTTTCGCAACAAGCAAGATGAAGATGGACAAGTAGTTCGCAACAAAGCATGTCTCGTCGCCCAAGGCTACACTCAAGTCGAAGATATGGACTATGGTGAGACTTATGCTCCCGTTGCTAGACTTGAGTCTATTCGCATCTTACTTACCTATGCTAATCACCATGATATCACATTGTACCAAATGGACATTAAAAGTGCTTTTCTAAATGGTGAAATAGAGGAGGAAGTTTATGTTAAACAACCTCCCGGCTTTGTCAATCCTAAGAAACCAAATCATGTTTACAAACTTCACAAAGCTCTTTATGGTCTTAAACAAGCTCCTAGAGCTTGGTACAAATGCTTAACTAAGTTTCTTCTTGGAAAAGGATTTGAAATTGGGAAAATTGATTCTATTCTTTTTACTAAAAGGGTTAATGGAGAACTATTTGTGTGCCAAATTTATGTTGATGATATTATATTTGGTTCAACTAACCTCATTTTAGTGAGAAGTTTGGAAAGCTAATGTCGGAGAAGTTTTAGATGTCAATGATGAGTGAACTCAAATTCTTTCTTGGGTTGCAAATCAAGCAAACTAAGGAAGGCACTTTTGTCTCTCAAACGAAGTACACTAAGGACTTGTTCAAGAAGTTCAATATGCAAGATTGCAAAGGTATGTCTACACCCATGCCTACTAGTGGACATCTTGATTTGACCAAAGATGGTGAACCAGTTGATCAAAAGGTTTATCGCTCTATGATTGGTTCATTGTTATATCTATGTGCTTCACGTCCCGATATTATGCTAAGTGTATGCATGTGTGCAAGATATCAAGCTGCTCCTAAAGAATGTCATCTTAAGGCTGTGAAAAGGATAGTGAGATACTTAATACATACACCAAATTTTGGCATTTGGTATCCTAAGAGGGCCTCTTTCGATCTTGTTGGCTACTCTGACTCAGACTATGCCGGAGACAAGGTTGATAGAAAGTCCACTTCGGGTACTTGTCAATTTCTTGGTAGATCTCTTGTGTCTTGGTCCTCCAAGAAACAAAACTCGGTATCCTTATCCACCACCAAAGGGGAGTACATTGCCGCTGGTTCATGTTGTGCTCAATTACTTTGGATGACCCAAACTCTTAAAGATTATGGGATATATGTGAAACATGTTCCATTGCTTTGTGACAATGAAAGTGCTATCAAAATTGGACATAATCTTGTGCAACACTCGCGAACTAAGCATATTGAAGTTTTTCATCATTTCATTCAAGATCATGTTGCTGAGGGTGACATTGATCTTAAGCATGTTCGCACCGAAAAGCAGTTAGCGAATATATTCACTAAACCTCTTGATGATAAAGTGTTTTGTAGGTTGAGAGGATAATTGAACATCATAGATGCTTCAAACTTGGAGTAGAAACTCCATAGGATACATGCAAGACATGAGCTTATGACTAATCCTTGATATTTCTCTTATGATGAAAATCTTATGTCTTGGATATATTTCCATCTTGCATGCTATCTAACCCATGTAGGTACTTGGTTGAATCAAATTCCATGAGATTGTAAGCTACTCACATCTTGAGCAATATCTACATCACCAAGTCTCTATACAAAGGTGGTTGAAGACAAGGAAGCACGAAACAATTCAAACATATCCTTTGACAAATTCTATGTTGAGCTTCATGATTGTCATTTTTGGATACACAAGTGCTCTTCCTTGCAAGAACTAACCCATGTAGGTAGATGGACTCAAATTCCAAGTTGTGCTCCCAACTCTTGATGAGCCACATCAACCTTGAGCAACCCACACAAGTTCAACTACATGATCAACACCACCAACCAAGGTATGTTATTCCATCTTAGAGAAGCTTTACTCCGAGACATGAGCTAAAGCAACTCGCCAAGATGTGAATACATCAAGATGCTTAAACAAAAAATGGTAACCCCATTTTGAGCTTAAACGATGAGTATGACCTATGATCAAGTGATTTCACTTGACTCCTAAGTCAATATACTCTAACATAGGTGACTTTGTCGCCGACCATCTCTAGATGAAGTTCTCTTGTGTTCGTCTTTGTGTTTTTTTTCATTTATCTCATGCATATTTGTTTCCCCTTTCAAAAAAAAAACTTCATCTAGATTTCTTTCTTTTCTTTTTGTCTGCTCTGCATTTTATGCATCAATTCATTGCATATCATTCAGTAAATTCCTTGCAAATCTTTGTGAGATCTTATTAGTCTAGTGAGCTGAGGTGACAAGTGTTTTCTCTATGATGAACTCGGTTACACTGATTTGTTATTTTCGGTCCAACCGAAAACCTTTCGGTACCATCGAAGCATACCACTCGGTGCCACCGATTTCACAACAGGAAAAACAGTTTGCCACTTATTCTATGTTTCTTCTGATCCAGCTCCACTCAATGAATCTTGTCCTCTACAAGCATCACATTTTTATCATTGCTTTATGTTGTGACTCAAGGATCAAACCCATTCATGACAAATTCTAGAGGGGGAGAGAGATTACATCTTTATCAAGCCCTTCTTGGAAATTGATGTCAAAGGGGGAGAGAGAGATCACATCAAAGCTTATCATTTTAGAGAGAGTATCACCTTCTCAGGGGGAGAGAGATCCTTCAGGGAGAGAGAGAGAGATCTCCAGGGGGAGAGAATACTAGTAGAAAGTATTTCTCAAGGATCCCAGATGCTTGGTGTTCAAGAGGAGAGATGCCACATGTCTTCTTGAGGGGAAAGACATGTTCATTTGTGCTTACTTGCATTAGTTTGCATTAACTCTGTTCATTTATATCTTTCAGCTCTGTTTTTCTATTCCCTATCTTCTCCCAGTATCCCATGCTAGATTCATGGGGAGCAAGACATCCCAGGGAAAGAAATCATTCAAATTCATTGCATATCTTTACTCTTGGGGACATGTCTAATTAAATGTGGTACTTAGTACTCACTATCTACATGTCATCCTAGTCTTGGTATTCTTGTGGTTTCTTCTGTTTGCTCTGGCTAGTAGATGTATCTGTGTTATCTAACCTTGTTTACACAGGTTCATTCCATCCTAAGCCTACTCAAGACTACAAGGTAAGTATATGCATCACAATCATGTGTATGAGGAATTCTTGCTGATGTACATACTGTTTGCAAGAAGGACTCATGGGCATGAAGGTATTTCCTTTAATACTTTTTGCTCTGATGCATATGGCCAAGATACATGTAATACATTGCCTGCTCTATCATGGTTATGCTCTCACATGCTTCTATATTTCATATTCACATGATTGCATACATGTAGGGGGAGCCTATGCTTGTTACATGTCTTTCCAAAGCTTTACTTGCTATTTCTTATATCTTTATCTAAAGCTTTGATGTATGTTGTCATCAATTACCAAAAAGGGGGAGATTGACAGCACAAGTGCTCCCTAGGTGGTTTTGGTAATTAATGTCAACATATCTCTTGTTGGACTAACACTTTTATCTAGTATGTTTCAGACAAGTTCAACATTGGAGTGGCATGGACTAAAGGATGTGGGAACTCCTTCAAGATGCTAAGGACAAAGGATTGGCTCAAGCTTCAAGCTCAAGACTCTTCATTTTACATTTTAGTGATCCAAGATCACATTGAGTCTATAGTAAAAGCAAATACTATCAAGGAGGGATGAGGTGTTGCTTAATGATCCTCTTGCTTCATGTGCTTAGTGATATGCTTCAAAAACCCTCAGCTACTTTCTCACATCCACATATGTCCTAAACCTAAAACCAAAATTGGCCACACCGATTCTTTCTATCCGGGGCCACTGAGTTTGGATGTCTTAGCCACTGCCACAAACCCTAAGCAAATCGGTCTTACCGATAGGGATCTCGGTCTCACCGAGATGGGATTGTAATCTCTCTGTGTATGTCCATTATCAAAATCGGTCTCACCAAGTTTGAGCAATTGGTACTACCGAGATTACAATGCAAACTCTCTGGTTAACTTATTACCAAAATTGGTCCCACCAAGTTTGAGTAATCGGTCCCACCGAGTTTGCCTGACCAACTCCCTGGTTAGCTAATTACAACAATTGGTCTCACCGAGTTTGTGTAATCGGTCTCACCGAGATTACGTTATGCCCTAACCCTAACCATATCGGTCCTACCGAGTTGCATTTCGGTCCCACCGAAAACCCTAACGGTCACATTGTTTACTGAATTGGTCTGACCGAGTTTGTTGATTCGGTCCCACCGAGTTTGGTAAATTGTGTGTAATGTATAGATTTTGTGTGGAGGCTATATATACCCCTCCACCCCCTCTTCATTTGTGGAGAGAGCCATCAGACTGAACCTACACTTCCAACTTACCATTTCTGAGAGAGAACTACCTACTCATGTGTTGAGGCCAAGATATTCCATTCCTACCATATGAATCTTGATCTCTAGCCTTCCCCAAGTTGCCTTCCACTCAAATCTTCTTTCCACCAGATCCAAATCCTATGAGAGAGAGTTGAGTGTTGGGGAGACTATCATTTGAAGCACAAGAGCAAGGAGTTCATCATCAATGCACCATTTGTTACTTCTTGGAGAGTGGTGTCTCCTAGATTGGATAGGTGTCACTTGGGAGCCTCCGACAAGATTGTGGAGTTGAACCAAGGAGTTTGTAAGGACAAGGAGATCGCCTACTTCATGAAGATCTACCGCTAGTGAGGCAAGTCCTTCGTGGGCGACGGCCATGGTGGGATAGACAAGGTTGCTTCTTCGTGGACCCTTCTTGGGTGGAGCCCTCCGTGGACTCGCGCAACCGTTACCCTTCGTGGGTTGAAGTCTCCATCAACGTGGATGTACGATAGCACCACCTATCGGAACCACACCAAAAACATCCGTGTCTCCAATTGCGTTTGAATCCTCCAAAACCCTTCCCTTTACATTCTTGCAAGTTGCATGCTTTACTTTCCGCTGCTCATATACTCTTTGCATTCTTGCTTGTTATGTATCGTGAATGTTAAACTTGTGCCTAAACTCCACTTAAACTTAAATTTGCTAAAAACTGCAACTTTGGTACTTAGTGTCTAATCACCCCCCCTCTAGACACCTCTTCTCAAGGTCCTACAGCGGGCTTTCACTTTTTTCCTTGTGTGTGTGCTCGACTTGGCCGGTTGCATAGTGCTAGTGCAGATGGTGGGTGCGATTCAACTTGGACTGGCGTCAACCCTCGACTTGGACGACTGCAAGCAGAAACTTTGTCTAAAATCAAAAAACCGACGAGAGGATAATGTACACAAACAGAATAGTAAGTTCAGAAACAAAGGTTCAGAACAAAAGATCAAAAAAAGGCAATTTTTTGTCCAGCGTACAACTTTGCATAATGACAACGAAAATTTCAAAATAGTAAGTTTAAAATTTCTGCAGTCTATAAAATATAGTAAACCAAAAAGATTCTAATGAGTGCACTTGCGTGGAGTTCCCTAGTGAACTTCTAGGCTGACATTGATTCTCGGGTTTTCTTTACACAACCAACTTTCTGGCTTTTATAAGCGAACTGATGGAAAATTTGATGGTGCACTTATGTATTTTATTCAAGGTGAACTGATGCACTTGCAAAGTTGACCTATTATGTTCCTTTTTCCTACTGAATTGATGTTTGTTCACAAAATTAAAGGTGTGAACATTCAATACATTTGTACCTTCGCTAGTGCCGCACTAGAACTGACATGATAAGTTTTAGTGATCCATCAATAACAGGTCAAACCCTCCTTATGCTTTGAGTGCACTAGAACTAAGAACAAACTGATGCTCTATCAAAAGTTCAACCAGGCCAAAATTTGAAATTGGCCAAACCAGTAGTTGACAGGCAACACCCATTGTTCTCTAACACTCACATAATACACATAGAACACACACACACTTAAGTTCAGAGAACCATCCCATTTATGTTCAGAGAATAAATGCATTTAAGCTCAAAGGAAAAATGTGTTTAGGTTCAGAGAACAAAACAATCTTTAGTGTGATTTTCTACATACGGATAATCGTAGAAGCAACATAATTGGACTAAAGCTCTAAAATTTGTAGAACTTACGAAAAAATGTGCACGTGGGGTTATGCTGCTGCTAGTTACTAAAACAAATGGCAGAGGATGAACAAGGGACACACACCATACCGCGATGGCACGAGGAAGCTGCTGACCGTAGCATCTCCTTTCCTTCTCAGTATAATGTCTTTGAACCTTGTACAAGGGCGGCATTGTACTGCACAGGAGGCAGTGAGAGATGAGCATCAAGTGGTAATTAAGGAAGGCTACCAAACAAACCGAAGTAGCATTTTTATATGATGGGTATTGGTAGGTATTGGTTCATTGCTTTTGCCATCTAGTGGTGTCAACAAGGATGTTGTAGCTCTTGTCCTTGATGGGCGCCCAGTTATCGTCGAAGAGCTTGAGGAGGCGATTCAGGACTGGCCAAACATGTAATTGGAGAAGCTAAGAGGCTTCATGGCCTCTAGCTCCTTTCTAGTAGCATTAGCATTATTGGAAACCATGGCCTTTAATGAAATGGTTCAGGGATCACTCTCAGTCAGCCCCATTTCCACTTGTGGTGCAGACAACATGAATATAAAGCAGATGGTGACTCATCGATTTTTCTTTATGATATATAGAAACTTACAGAATTTTGAAACTTGCACTTACGATATTTAGGTGATATATCTAAACTTTATAGAATTTTGAAGAAACTCACTGCAAATCATTACTTATTTAGGTGATATATTTAAATTTACAGAATTTGAAACTTGCACTGACGATATTTCTGCACACACACCAACTATTTTGTGATTTTAGCAATGCCACTAAACTATTTTACTTCACTGACAGTGATGAAGCCATGCAATCCCATCATCAATTGTAAAAAGAAAACTCCTTCCTTTTTCATTATCCCATGCAATAACACAAGCAAATAAATCAACAAACCACAGTGGTAAGACCAAAGCTACACGGCAATACATTTTCTTGAGCGAGCTACTACATGTTGTA
Source organism: Triticum dicoccoides (assembly GCF_002162155.2). Taxonomy (NCBI): domain Eukaryota; kingdom Viridiplantae; phylum Streptophyta; class Magnoliopsida; order Poales; family Poaceae; genus Triticum; species Triticum dicoccoides. The sequence goes on from NC_041385.1 coordinate 442,747,084, forward strand.
GTAGCTCCTCCACCACTGTAGCATCCATGTATCCTCCTTGTGCGGGCAACCACTAGGGATCAAGCGCTGCTGCCGCTCAACACACTGAACCACCTGTAGGAATCAAAGCAAACGGAAGGAATTCGAACACATCAATGGACACATGTACTACACAACAATGTGCATTTGTACTGTCCATAACAACAAACTTATCTAGTACGCTGTGTTGAACTTATAACTTTTTTAGTTGTGAACTTGTTGTATTTTTACAATGCCAAAGCTAGCAAATAGTACAAGATTCACCCAACAAGGAGCTAATTACATATAAAAGATGCACTAATACAACGGTCAGATCAGTAACTAGTAGCTAGTAGCAGTGGTTGCCAACACACATACACATAAATTGATAACAAGGTCATGTACAAGTTCATGTACAGTAACACTACAAGTTCAAAAAGAAACCTGAGATAATCCTCACAAATTAGTTTTTCTTTAAACAAATAAAAAAATCATTAGACATATGGTCAACGAGTAATTTTAAATTATGCAGAATACTCATTATGTACATCCTGGCATAATCAAATAGACTGCAGAATTTCCCAAGCGAACTACCACATGTTTTTGTGAATTGAACCTTATTCATATTTTATATAGAAGAATTTTTAGTAGCATTTTTTGTGCGGATGGAATTTGCTACATAGAGAAATGGCAACCGAAATTATGTCACTTGCCGGTTAGCATCCACGAAAACTGAGACAAAATTGAGTCTTGTAGAAGATCAAAGTAATAAAACACTTGCTGCATCCATCAACAATTATGCATGACCAAGCAATGTGCAAAGCAAAGACGCTGGTGTTCTCCCTGTGTGTGTGCTCGACTTGGACGGATGTGCAACACTTGGTGAAGTTGGTGGCCGCAACCCACGATTCTACTCGTACAGTTTTCGACGCTCCACTTGGACGGCTGCCAGCACCCCTGCTGGACGAGCTCGTGCCCGAGTCCTAACAAGCACCTACATAGCATCAAAAATTTCAACTAGAGAAACATGATTTTTTTTAAAGCCTTCTATGCACTACAAGACATCAAAAACATCATTTATACATTTTTGGAACATACAAGCATAGGAAAAATTTGCAGAAGTAACATGGTGTATCCTGATACATAGGACTGATGCTTTGAGAATTTTAGAACTGAGAAAAGAAGTGTAGGCGGTTCGAGCGTCAAGAGCAAAAGAGCATGGGCTCACCGGGGAAGTGGGCAGATAGACGGCAGTGGTGAGGTCGAAGGGATGGGCAACATGGCAAGCGGGAGGTTGGGAAGCAGTGGTACCAGTGGTCGGGGTCGTTCACTGCTCGTGGCACAACAGTACAGGAAGCTGACTCGTCTCCCAGCCGCAGTTTTTTCTTTTTTGGAATCCATTGAACTGAAAAAAACTATAATGTGAGCTGAAATAACCTTACAAAGTGAACTGAAAAAGGCATACCAGATACAAGCATAGACGAAGGCATCAATCTGGCGCAGCGTTCGCAGTTCAACCTGAAAAAGGCATACAATCACTCAGATTTCAGAATTTCATAACATGCAAAACTTCACACAACATCAATTTTTTGTAATTGGTGCCTCTGCTTGCCAAATTCACAGAAATAAAAAATTGTGATCTGGGGCTGCTGCCTTTTTAAGGTCAAAGTCGACTTATTTGTGAACAACCAATATGTAAAAGTCACATGAACAACATTTTCTATGTCAAAATACAACTATGTAGTTTACCAAACTATTCATCATGAATACAGGGAACCTATTCATCACAATAGTTACTCAACTTGAAGAGGAAGTAAATTTATTGTCCCATCTAGTGGAGTAACACACACAAACTGAACTGAATAACAACACACGGGAACTGACGAGTGTGAAATTCATCAAACTTCTAACAACATATGAACTTTGAACTTTCATGACAAACCTAGATGGAACAAAATGCACACGTGAGTAAGTGCACGTCGCGTGCGGTAGAGCAGAACTGAACTAAAATAAGAATTTCACTGAAACTAAAGCTCGACCACGACAGTGTGTGCCGAGGGGCAGGAAACGGTGGTGGTGGCGGCACGCATGGGCTACTTTCGACATGTCCACATTACCACAAAGAGGTAAAAGACACTCAAATTTCAGGATTTTTGTAAAACATTATGCACGCTACATTTGAACAAAACAAGAACACCAAAGCTTTTTTCTTACAATTCTTGTGGTCGCGGTGAGCATGCAGCAAGCAGGATCAGGCTCTCACATTTTCCTACAGTAAGACATAGGAAAGATAATATATAAAGCTCATTAAAGAAAGAATCAGCAGTGACATTTTAAATGAAAACATGTTACCAACACCGAAAGCCATGATTTTTTTTCAAACTTCTGGGTGAGAGCATGGTGCTTCAAGATATGGTTGCCATTTTTTAATTGATGCATGTTGGATTATAGAACTGCTATGATTTTGCAAGTTGAAATTTTGGTAATTTTCAAAATTTTCCATAGTTTACTGCCAAAATCTTTACCACACAAAGAACACATCTGCATTACCACATGGCACGGCGAGACCGACGCACACCTGGCGGAGGTTGCTGTAACTGGATAGGGGTTGGGAGAGGAGACATGGTGGAGAGGCGAACGACGATTGATGAAACCGAGGCAGCAGATCCTGCCAGGAGGCGGCCTGGCGAGACACGCTCCGGGGAGCCTGCCGGGCCAGGATCCCGTGGTGGAGGTGAGGAGCCATCGTGGGGCAGGGCGGCGTGCTGGGGTATATGGGGCAATGATCAAATATCTAAAGATTATCCTTCATTTTTCATAGCAATGGAAGTTTCTGTTTCTCCAAAATAAATGCAATATAAACTAACAGAAAACTGAGGATTGAAGTTCTCGAGAACTTTGCAAAATACCATGCGTAACATCCGTCGTGTCAAATTTTATACAGGACTTACACGGAACATGGAGAGTTCTTAATATAGTTGAGTTACCATGGGACTACATAAGTTAAATATATAGGGGAGTCGGCAATATAATGATAGGTTGAAGGTTCAAAGACTGGTGATTTTACAAGGCCTCTCAAGTCCGAACTGATATGAACTTCTTTTTGCCGAGCTACTAATTTTTTATATATATAGCCAGCTATCTTTTTGAACACACACATTGAACGATTTGTGGGGTTCTTAACGAGCTGATGATAGAAAACATGTTGAACTGAACTTTAGGTTCAAGAAGTACCGAATGTTTTTGGGTTCCTTTATGTACCTATTTGTTATCTTTTTTTAAACTCTAACTCATAATTACAATCACAATACAGAATACACACATGTACTACAGAAAAATGTGCATTTGTACTGTCCATAACAAAGAATTAACCAAAAACAAATAATTTATGAAGGAAACAACTTTTGAACTTGGTAACTCAGTTTGAGCTTTGTTTCTTCAGATTTTTGAACTTGTGCAGCAGGTATACCTGAACTTGTGTGAATGAAAAAAATGACACATAGTTTTTTATGCTTTTTTAAGATGAATTGAAAAAACATAAAATGGTGAACCTCCAGGGAACCTCTCGATGAACTGAAGGTCGTGCATACCTGGAGGGAGGAGGAGGAGCTGATGGAGCATCTCGAAGACATGGTGCAGCCGGAGTTGCACCGTCTAGGGGTCGCTCGATGACGCACTGGTAGAGGGGGCCAGTGGTGGCGCACTGGGAGAGGTGGCCGGCGGCGGCGCGCTGGGGTAGATGGCGCAGCCGGCGGCCCGCTCGGGGAGGGGCCGGTCGGCGGTGCCCTAGGGGAGGGGCCGGTCGATGGCGCCCTGGGGGAGTGGCCGGGTGGGGGCGCGCTGGGGAAGGAGGTGGCTGCCGAGGTGGCGTGACGGCGGGAGTTGTGAGGCTGGGGCGCGACTCATCGGCTGGAGGGGAGAGGCGGGGTGCG
>NC_041385.1:442751492-442828442 GCF_002162155.2 Triticum dicoccoides
AGAAGGGGGCGTGGCTCGTCGGGGGAAGATGGGAGGCGGAACGGCTCGTCGTCGGGAGGTGGGAGGCGAGGGCGCGGCTCGTCGCCAGGAGGTGGGAGGTGGGAGGCGGGGCTGCGGCGGGTCGCTAGGAGGTGGGAGGCGGGGACGGCGCGCGGCGGTTGAGGGAGGCTGGGTTGGTGCGCGGCGGCCGAGGAAGGCTGGGACGGCGCGCGGCGGCCGAAGAAGGCTGGGACGGCGAGCGGCGGCCGAGGGAGGCGGGGACGGTGCGCGGAGGCCGTGGGAGACGTGGATGGCTCGCGGCAGTGGGAGGCGGAGACGGCGACGCGAAGGAAGGCGTCGGTGCGGGGTAACTTTGTCTCCGGTCGGGCAGCTTATCTGGGGTATTTCTCCCATAGCTTCTATAAGGGCCGAGAGTAACAGAATATTATTGTGTTACTAGTAACAGAATAATGAGTTTTGGCCTTGTGAAGGAGAAAGTATTGCTCCAGCTGGGGAGGCTTAATTTAATGTTGTATTCATGCCCCAATCATGTGCTCTCGGGAGAAATTATTATTCATAATTTTTATGCTCGGCTTTTGATGTTTACTACACAACTTGTTCTTGTAGACTCGTGTTCGGCCTCCAAGCGCGGAGTTTTGTAGGACAATAGCAATTTTTCCTCAAGTGGATGACCTAAGGTTTATCAATCCGTGGGAGCCATAGGATGAAGATGGTCTCTCTCAAACAACCCTGCAACCAAATAACAAAAAGTCTCTTCTGTCCCACACACTAAATACAATGGTAATTTGTATAGGTGCACTAGTTCGGCGAACAGATGGTAATAAAAGCATAGTAATGATAGTAGATATTGATTTTTGTAGTAGGAACAATAAAAAATAGCAAGGTAGCAATTGATAGAACGGATTATGAACGGTATTGCAATGCTTGAAAATGAGGCCTAGGGTCCGTACATTTGCTAGTGCAATCTCTCAATAGTGCTAATATAATTGGATCATATAACCATCCCTCAACGTGTGATACGTCCGTTTTGCATCATGTTTTCATACTATTATTTATGTTGTTTTATTGTATAATAATGCTTTTTGGAGTAATTCTAATGCCTTTTCTCTCATAATATGCAAGGTATACACAAAGGGGGAGAATTCGGTCAGCTGGAAATCTGGACCTAAAAAAGCTACGTCAAGCTACCTATTCTGCACAACTCCAAATGACCTGAAACTTCATGAGGATTTTTTATGGAATATTTAATAAATATTGGAGCAAATAAGTACCAGAGGGGGGCACCAGGTGGGCACAACCCACCTGGGCGCGCCAGGAGGCCCAGGCGCGCCCTGGTGGGTGTTGCCTCCCTCGGCCCACCTCTGGTGCCCCTCTTCTGGTATATAAGTCCTTTTGACCTAGAAAAAAATCAGGAGAGGACTTCTGGAACGAAGCGCCGCCGTCTCAAGGCGGAACCTGGGCAGGAGCACTTTTGCCCTCTGGCAGAGTGATTCCGCCAGGGGAACTTCCCTCCCGGAGGGGGAAATCATCGTCATCATCATCACCAACAACTCTCCCATCTTGGGGAGGGCTATCTTCATCAACATCTTCAACAACACCAACTCCTCTCAAACTCTACTTCATTTCTTGTGTTCAATCTTTGTACCGGAACTATAGATTGGTGCTTGTGCACTAGTATGCGTGGGTGTTATACAAACGGTTTTAAACCCCTTTCCGCGACGGCATTTGGAACCGTCGCCAAGTGAGTGTGGCGATAGGGGGGTCCTTCCCACACGACCTAGAAACCATCGGGGATAGGCCCTCCTGGCACACAAGCTGGCTCGTGTGTGATCGGGCGAGGCATGGAAACCCAATTGTTTCCGTTCGTATGTACATCCCACACGGTGAATCCTAGAAAGAAAATTCTGTTCGTATGTATATCACACACAGTCAATCCAAGGAGTACGTTTCCGTTCTTATGTACATACCAAACGATTAGGCCGCTATAGTCGTGTGAAAAAGGTGGACATCAACATTTAATCTGTCGATATGTTTGTGATATGTATGTTATCACACACGGTTCAAGAATGTAAAATGTGTGTGGTGCCTCTACTAACGCCAACGTGTACATTTTCGTAACTGTGTGCGATTGGTATTCCTATCACACACGCACATTGGTTTGAAATGCTTGTCGTATTACCATGAATTGCACACGCATATGAGACGAAATCGTGTGTGTGTCCGAAGGGCATCACAAACGTTTCATGTCAAAAAACCGTATGTTTTTTTTTCATCGCACACGTTGTTTTCTTTCTAACCATGTGCACATTATTTTATTCGCTCCTGTAGAATTTTTTTGGCTGTAATTTATTATTCGAATTGGAATTTTTTTATATGAAACGTGCAATTCAAATTCTCAGCACAATGGTTCAACACCGAATCCATAAATAAAATTGTCAGTACAATATGTTCAGTAATTATAGGATTAGACAACACTTAACTATGATGAACCACAATATTTACAGGTGGTAAAGGTGAAGAGACAAGTGTAAATCATTTTGGCTGCCGATGTTGTTGAAGAAGCGGAATGCCCATAATGTGCCTTCCTGCATGCCATAGGCACGAACAACTTTTGTCCAACCCCTTGTGACGATCGCCCGCTCATCCTTCACCGCCTTCAGGAAGACTTTTAGAGCATTATCATGGTAGCATGAATTATATACTTTAACCTTACTTGCCTCCACTCTGGTCATGTAGTTTGCAAGGTAATCATTAGTAAATAGCTTCAGAAACCACTGAAAAGAGAAAAATATCAGATCATGGGGTCTAATAGAGTAACTTGTTGTGGGCAGGGGGAAAAGGCAACAGATTACTTACCATCCTAAAGTTCACTGATGTCTTGGACAAAGTGTAAATAAAGAGCTTAATTCCCATCACCCATTTCTTTCACCTAACAATCTTTCTTAGTTTCCTCACTTGATGCTTGTTCATGAATATCTCATTGCACCATACGCAAAAGGGATCGAAGCGTGGATCAGTACCGCTCATATACGTACCTACAAGCAACCAGTAAATGTTAGAAGCTAAATGAGATTACACAAATGATGTAAAATATAACTACCTACATTCCTAAGTACAAGTATTTTAAGTTATTTCAATATGAACTACATACGGATGTATATAGAATTATAGATATAGTTTAGATTAGAATCTAGATTCACTCATTTTGCTCCTTATGTAGTCTATATTGGAATCTCTAAAAATACTTAAATTTAGGAATAGATGGTGTATAAGACATGGGATTCAGCTAACCTCGACGGCAAACAACAGCATCCCCCATTGTAGCCCTGTGTAAGTACATGGAAAGCCAATGTTAACTATAACAGGGTTAATATCTACCAAAAATACCAAATGGTAATAAAACGACAACATTTTCATTGCAAAGGAGTAGCACAGTAGCAAAGGGACGGATTAAAAAAATGGATACAACTGTTAATTGCAACAGGCTTAACAACATCCTAATTCATGTTTTGTAAGTTTGTAGCCATTGAAATACAACTGTTTAAAAATGGATACAACTGTTAATTGCAACAGGCTTGATGGCCATTGAAACCGGTACTGATAAAAATGTAATTGGCAGAGTTAAACATCACAAGGCAGGTGTTGCCAGAGCAAAAAATGACCCAGTTGTCTATAAAAAGGTAGGGGAACTAGCTAAAACGTGTTAGGCATGTGTTTGCTTGTTTAATGATTCTATTTGAGGATAGGAGTATTCAATATGCAGAGACATTTAGTATGCGATGTTGAATGATAATGTTAGTAATTTGTTACAGTAGAAAATGATAAGGTTTTGCATTGTTTTATACTAACTTATCTCATGAGTTCTTGTTGAGTTCTGTGTGGATGAAGTTTTTGAGATTTAGGGAAACCGTGATATAAAAGGAATTAAGGAGACACCAAAGCTCAAGCTTGGGGATGCCCAAGGCACCCAAAGATAACATTCCAAGAAGTCTCAAGCATCTAAGCTTGGGGATGCCCCGGTAGGCATCCCACCTTTCTTATTCAACAATTATCGGTCAGTATCGGTTGAACCTAAGTTTTTGCTTCTTCACATGAGTTGTGCTATCCTTGAAATGTCATTTTGTTTTGCTTTGCTTGCTGCTTGAATAAAATACATTAGATCTGAAATACTCCCTCCGTCCAAAAATACTTGTCGAAGGAATGGATGTATCTAGACGCAATTTAGTTCTAGATACACCCATTTTCATCCATTTCTCCGACAAGTATTTCTAGACGGAGGGAGTACTTAAATGAGAGAGAGTCCTCACATAGCTAAATAATTATTTGACTACTGATTGATCTTCACTTTTATCTTTTTGGAGTAGTTTGTCATTTACTCGTGTGCTTCACTTATATCCTATGAGTAAATGGTTGAATGAGTTGAATATCATAAATCTGAAATTATATATGTTTCATACGCTTATCCCATGGGGAGTAATGACTTCACATATAAGAAGTAGAGGTTGTAAATTTATTGAAAGTTAGCAAACATTGTATTGGTCACTTGAACAATTCATGAAAGAATATTAAAGGAAGAGAGATTTCACATATAAATATACTATCATGGACATCTTTTGTAGTTGTGAGCACTCATTAAGATATGACATGCTAAAAGGTTGACGTTGGACAAGGAAGACAATGTAATGGGTTATGTTTTCCTATATCTGAAAAGTTATATTGTCTTGGATCATCCAACATGTTGAGCTTGCCTTTCTCCCTCATGCTAGCCAAATTCTTTACACTAAGTAGAGATACTACTTGTGCTTCCAAACATCCTTTAAACCAGTTTTCCCATGAGAGTCCACCATACCTACCTATGGATTGAGTAAGATCCTTCAAGTAAGTTGTCATCGATGCATGCAATAAAAATTGCTCTTTAAATATGTATGACTTATTAGTGTGAAGAAAATAAGCTTGATACGATCTTGTTATGGAAGCAATAAAAAGACGGACTACATAATAAAGGTCCGTATACAAGTGGCAATATAAAGTGACGTTCTTTTGCACTAAGATTTTGTGCATCCAACCATAAAAGCGCATGACAACCTCTGCTTCCCTCTGTGAAGGGCATATCTTTTACTATTTATCGTCTACCCTTATACAAGAGTCATGGTGTTCAACACATTTCCTTTTTACATTTTTTTCCTTTGGCAAGCACTTTGTGTTGGGGTGATCCAGATATATATATATCCACTTGGATGTAGGTGTCCATAAATTATTATTGTTGACATTACCCTTGAGGTAAAAGGTTGGGAGGCGAATTTATAAGCCCCTATCTTTCTCTGTGTTCGGTTAAAACTTTGGACCCATAAATATCACGTGAGTGTTAGCAATTGTGAAAGACTAAATGATAGTTGAGTATGTGGAGTTTGCTAAATCAAAGCTCTGACAGAGACCCTTCCTGAAAATAAGATGAATTGCAATTGTTTGATGACTGAGAATGAAGTTTGCTAGTTTTCAAGAAATTTTATGGTCTATGCTTTAACATGTGAATAGCTTGTTACTTGATCATGAAAAGTTTTATGAGATGAGCTACTGTTATGACATATAATGATGCTAGAAAAGGTGACTGAAATTATCATTGATCAAACTTGTGCACCTGCTAGCATTCACACTTCATAAATTCTTTCTTTTATCATTTACCTACTCGAGGACGAGCAGGAATTAAGCTTGGGGATGCTGATACGTCTCCACCGTATCTATAATTTATGAAGCATTCATGCAATTATATTATTTGTTTTGGATGTTTATGGGCTTTACTAAGCACTTATATATTATTTTTGGGACTAAGCTATTAACTGGAGGCCCATCCCATATTGTTGTTTTCTTGCCTATTTCAGTGTTTTGAAGAAAAGGAATATCAAACGGAGTCCAAATGGAATGAAACCTTCGAGAAAGTTATTTTTGGAACGGAAGCAATCCAGGGGACTTGGAGTGCACGTAAGGGAAGCTTCAACGTGGCCACGAGGCAGGGGGGTGCCCCCCCCTCTAGGCGCGCCCCCCACCCTCATGGGCCCCTCGAGGCTCCCCTGACCGACTTCTTTCGCCTATATATCTCCATATACCCTAAAAACACTAAGGAGCAAGATAGATCGGGAGTTCCGCCGCTGCAAGCCTCTGTAGCCACCAAAAACCAATCGGGACCCTGTTCCGGCACCCCGCCGGAGGAGGGATCCCTCAGCGGTGGCCATCTTCATCATCCCGACGCTCTCCATGATGAGGAGGGAGTAGTTCACCCTCGGGGCTGAGGGTATGTACCAGTAGCTATGAGTTTGATCTCTCTCTCTCTCTCTCTCTCTCTCTCTCTCTCTCTCGTGTTCTTGATTTGACACAATCTTGATGTATCGCGATCTTTGCTATTATAGTTGGATCTTATGATGTTTCTCCCCCTCTACTCTCTTGTAATGGATTGAGTTTTCCCTTTGAAGTTATCTTATCGGATTGTTTCTTTAAGGATTTGAGAACACTTGATGTATGTCTTGCATGTGCTTATTTGTGGCGACAATGGGATATCACATGATTCACTTGATGTATGTTTTGGTGATCAACTTGCGGGTTCAGTGACCTTGTGAACCTATGCATAGGGGTTGGCACATGTTTTCATCTTGACTCTCTGGTAGAAACTTTGGGGCACTCTTTGAAGAACTTTGTGTTGGTTGAATAGATGAATCTGAGATTGTATGATGCATATCGTATAATCATGCCCATGGATACTTGAGGTGACAATGGAGTATCTAGGTGACATTTGGGTTTTGGTTGATTTGTGTCTTAAGGTGTTATTCTAGTATGAACTCTATGATAGATCGAACAGAAAGAATAGCTTCATGTTATTTTACTACGGACTCTTGAATAGATAGATCAAAAAGGATAACTTTGAGGTGGTTTCGTACCCTACCATAATATCTTTGTTTGTTCTCTGCGATTAGTGACATTGGAGTGACTCTTTGTTGCATGTTGAGGAATAGTTATATTATCCAGTTATGTTATTATTGTTGAGAGAACTTGCACTAGTGAAAGTATGAACCTTAGTGTAAGTGCATCTAGTGCCCCTTAGTGATTTTGGTGTATTGAAGACTTATAGGTTAAGGGACTAATGCGTTTGTGAGTGTACACAGGTCTATAAGTCTATGAGGAGTTTGATATTTACAGAGAAAGTCGACCCCTAAAAATGAAGTTCTTCAACTGAAGACTTTGATATTCTGAAGACTTTCTGAAGACTTTGAAAGTGAATAAATTGGTGTGACCTTGAAGACTTGGTATTCATTTGTGGAACATGAAGCGTGACGACTTTTATTTTCGTAGTTTCATTTTCTCTTTCTTGAGTCATAGGAAACACCGTACTGTTAAAGGGGGTCGAGGAAATACTAAGGAAAAATTTCCATGTGATGCTCAACTCAAAATCCTACACCTACCAATCCCTTCGAGTGAAGCCTTTGGAAATCTCATACAGTTCAGTCACTTTCTTCAGTGACAGAGACGAAGTTCTTCTGGTCGCTGATGAATTTGTTCTGACTGAGGAGTTAGGAATTCGTCAGTGCGAATTACCTACACAGTGAGGAACATGATAGCCCTGAGGAATTTGAGAGTCAAATTTCCGACCATTGCTGTGCTGCGCGCCAGTTGTCCCAAAATATCTTATCCACCTAACGGTCATATCATTGAGGGGCATTTATGTCTTATCATGTCAGGCTGCTCCCTAGGCTATAAATAGCCGCCTCCTACAACCACTAGCTGGTTGGCTGCTCCGAGAGAACTTGACACTTGTCATTTGAGAGCAACCCATCCTCCGAGGACTTTGAGCGAAAATCATCGAGTGAGGAAAACCCAAAACCAAACCCCTACAAACCCAAAGTGATTGAGCATCACTGAAGAAATTGATCCTGCGTGGATCTGATGCTTGTTACCTTTGAAGACTATGCTTCTTCCAGACGGTTAGGCGTCAAGGTCTAGAGCATCCAAGAGGAATTGTGGATCACCGAGTGATCAAGTCTGTGAAGGTTTGGAAGTCGCCTGAAGACTTACCACGAGTGATTGGACGAGGTCTGTGTGACCTTAGTTCAAGGAGAATACGGTGAGGACTGGGTGTCCTGAGCTGCGTGCTCAACGACTGGGTGTCCGGGACTGTGTATCCTCGAGTTTAAATACTCAGCCGCTCCAACCAGACGTACAACTGAGACAGCAGTTGGAACTGGTCTACCAAATCATTGTCTTCACCAACCTAACTGGTTCTATTTCCTCAACCCTTTCATTTCCTCATTACTGTGTTGAGTGTTTGTTCATATCTGTGTTTGAAGACTTTGACTGAAGACTTTCTCAATTTCCTCAGTTCAATTTCTTCAGTCTGTTTGTCTTCATCTTTTGTTATCCTGTGATTACGCTTTCTGTACTCTGTTCTAGTCTTCATTTCATCATGATGACCATGCTTGTATTCTGTTATGCTTACTTCTGAGTACTTATTCCGCTGCTAATAGTTCTTTGCTAAGGAATCTCCTCACCGGCAAATTCCTCAGTGAAGAATTCATAAAAATCGCCTATTCACCCCCCTCTTGTCGATGTAACGCACTTTCAACTGGTATCAGAGCAAGGTACTCCCTTGTTTTGTGTGATTTTGGTTTAACCGCCTGGAGTTTTAGTTATGTCAACCGCAGGTATGATCAAGGTCTCGGCTGGGTGTCCTACCTTTGATGGGACGGACTACCCCTACTGGAAAAACAAGATGCGAATGCATCTCGAGGCAATTGACAACGATCTCTGGTATGTTGTGGAAAATGGTGTTCCCTCTATCCCACCCTCACTGAACGCTACCGATGTGAAGAGATTCAAGAAACTTGATTCTCAAGCGAAGAATATCATATGTGGCCATCTGAGTAAAGGACAGTATGGAAGAGTGAGTGCTTTGGAAACTGCTAAGCTTATCTGGGATAGGCTGTCCAAAGTGAATGAAGGAGTCTCAACTCAGCGTGACTCTCGAGTTGATGTTCTTCGGAATCTCTTCAACCGCTTCAAAAGACTCGACAATGAAAATGTCCAATAAACCTTTGATCGCCTCACTGACATCTCAAATGAGCTTCAAGCCCTCGGTGCCACTGACATCACTGACCATGAGGTGGTGAAGAAACTCTTGAGATCGCTTGATTCCTCATTTGATACTCTGGGTCTGATGATACAAGAACGGGCTGACTACAAGTCTCTTGATCCTGCCGATATCCTCGAAAGGCTAAATACTCACGAGTTCCAGCTTGCTGAAAAGAGAGATCTCTATGGTTCGAGCTATGGCAAACCACGTGCCCTGAAGGCCAAGGTTGTGTCTGAGTCTGAATGTGAGGATTCTGGTAGTAGCCTTGGTGATCCTGAAGAATTGAGCCAGGAGCTAGCACTGCTCGTGAAGAAATTCCAGAAGTTCTCAAGACGTGGTCGCTTTGGAAAATCCTCAAGAAGCAGTGATTCCTCATCAAGTGACTATAAGAGAAGGCTGTGCCACAAATGCAAGAAACCTGGTCATTATATTTAAGATTGTCCTCAGTGGGAAAAGGAATTGAAGAAGAAGAAATACAAGGATTACAGTTCTGATGATGCGAAGAAGAAGAAGAAATCGTCAAAATCTTCGTCATCAAAATCCTCAAAGTCTTCATCTCACAAGAAGAGCAGCTCCAAGAAGGCTCGGGTATTCATTGGCAAGGAAATGGACTCTGAAGCTGAATCCGAGGAACATGAGGAAGAGGAGGCGTCTGAAGAATCCGAATCTGGCGTGGTGAGTCTGGCCTTCGCTACTGCTTTCGTTAGCAAGTCCATCTTCAATACTGAAGAAACTGACCCCACCGACAAGCCTGATGAAGATAATGATGACTACGCTCCCACCTATTGCTTCATGGCAAAAGGTGCAAAGGTACTCAAATACACCTCCTCTGAATCTAGTGAAAATGAATCTGATGAGGATCTCAAGCCCAGCTACTCTAAACTTGCTAAGATTGCTGTAAAACAACAAAGGGCTTTTGAAAAGGTTCAAAACATGCTAGACAAAAGTGATGATATGTTGGGTGAAGAAATGGATCGCACTAAAGCCCTAACTGAAAATATTCAGAGACTTCAGTCTAGGTTTGATAACCTTCAAAGTCATCATAACACTCTCTTATCTGATCATGAGAAACTTTCTTATGAATTTCTTCAAAGAAAGCAAGATCTTGAGAAGCTAAGAGTGAGTTATGAAGATCTTCAGAAGGAGCGCGATTCATTACTAGCTCAACAAATCAGCGCTTCTCAGGAAGAATTTGTTCCTCCATGCTTAAAGTGCATTGAACGTGAATCTGCTAATTCTTCACCTGAATGTTCAAATGCTTCAACTGTTACAAATTCTTCACCTGCCTCTGCTATCACTAATTCCTCATCTGAGGACATTGCTAGTATCACTGACGATGCAGGGCTGAAGGAATTGTACATGACATGCATGTACAAAAGCCTCAAAGGGCATCAGACTCTTTGTGATGTGCTTAAAAAGCAGATCCTTAACACAAACCCTAGGAAAGAGGGTATCACCTTTGAGAGGAAACTTAATGATGATGGAACATATTGGAAGCCTGAGCAGTACCCCAGAACCTCATGGGTTGCTGCAAAGGGACCTCCAGTTGATCCATCTAACTTATCTAGCTTTACATGTGAATCTCCTCATCCTTCTGATGAGTCATTTGACTCCAACTATAAACTGTTCAAAAATCAGAATGGTGAAGTATTTGCTAGATATGTTGGCACTAACTGCAGGAATGGTTCTCCTATGAAGAAAATCTGGGTTCCCAAGAAGTGCCTTGAAAGTCTTCAGGTGAATGTCCTCATGACACCACCAGTGAAGAACAGGAACCCCAGATCAAATTCTTCATATGGATCAAATTCCTCAAATGGATCAAAGTCCTCATATGATTATCATCGTGCTACCAACTCTGTTTCGCAGGGTAGAGCTAAGGGCTATGAATATGTGCATTATTCTTCAAACCATTATGTTCATAAGTCCTCGAAGAATTTGTCTGCTTATTCATATGCTTACCCTAACCCCTCTTATGTGAAACGAAATGGTTTGGTTTCTATGCCACCATTCTCGTATGGTGCTCGCAGAGTGATGAACTCTTTGCCACCCCTTCAGATGTGGGTGGTGAAGAAAAAGAACTAATCTCTTCTGCAGGGTCAGGTCTCTAGACGTGCCTTAACGTTTGAAGAATTTGCTGGGGACCTGACAAAATTGCCTGAAAGGACGCAGGCGAATCATGATGAAATAAACTTTCACACGTCCTCCTACTACTATATCTGTTTACTTCTTGATGAAATTCATCTGATGAACTTGATATCATATTCTTCATCGATGAAGCATATGAGATTGTAAGTTACACTAATTCATCTGTAGGATGATCAACCCAAAGCCACTGAATGGGTCCTCGATAGTGGATGTACAAATCACATGACTGGTGACAAGAATCTTTTGATGGATGCTCCCTTATCACCGGTACATCTGAAGCACATCATCTTTGCTGACAAAGGCAAAAGTCAGGTATTGGGTCTTGGTAAGGTTGCGATCTCTAAGGATAAACACATGGACAAAGTCATGCTTGTTGAGTCCTTAGGATACAACCTCATGTCAGTCTCAGTGCTTTGTGATCTTGATATGGTTGTTGTCTTTGGCAAGTATCGCTGTGTTGTGATTATGGAAGCTGACAATTCCAAAGTCTTCGAAGGCTTTAGGAGAGGAGATTTGTATATTGTTGATTTATCTACAGGACCACAACCAGCCGTGTGTCTACTTGCAAAAGCTTCAGAAGGCTGGCTATGGCATCGACGACTTGGTCACGCAGGCATGAGGAATTTGCACACGCTTGCGAAGAAGAAGCATGTCATTGGCATTGAGAATGTCAAATTCCTCAAGGATCACTTATGCGGAGCCTGTGAAGCTGGAAAAATGACCAAGGCCAAGCATCCAGCAAAGACTATCATGACCACTACTCATCCATTCGAATTGCTTCACATGGACCTCTTCGGACCTAATCATTACTCAGCAGTCACTAATGATGCATCTCTATATGGTTTTGTCATTGTTGATGATTACTCTCGATATACATGGGTACACATTGTTACTTACAAACATGAAGTGCAGGAAGTCTTCAAACGTTTTTTCTCGAGGGCTTCAACCAACTTTGGTGTGAAGATCAAGCACATCAGAAGTGACAATGGAACTGAGTTCAAGAATTTCGGTCTTGATGACTATCTTGATGAACTTGGTATTACTCATGAGTTATCTGCTCCCTATACTCCTCAGCAAAATGGCGTCGTGGAGCGCAAGAATAGAACTCTTGTTGAGATGTCTCGCACTATGCTTGATGAATACAAAACGCCTCATCGATTTTGGATTGATGCAATTGATACTGCATGCCACGTCATCAACAGAGTATATCTTCACAAATTCTTCAAGAAGACGGCCTATGAACTCCTCACTGACAAGAAACCCAATGTGAGTTATTTCAAAGTCTTCGGTGCTAAATGTTGGATTAGAGATCCTCACCACAATTCTAAATTTGCACCGAAAGCACATGAAGGTTTTATGCTTGGTTACAGAAAGGACTCGCACACCTACAGAGTCTTCAACATTGTTCTTCACAAGATTGTTGACACTGTAGATGTGCGGTTCGATAAAACTAATGGCTCGCAAAGAGAGCACCTACCTTCTGTGTTAGATGAACCAACACCTGAGGATTCTATCAAGTTCAAGGCAACTGAGGATGTCATTCCTACTGAAGAATTTGCTGAAGAATTCATTCCAGTTCATGAAGAACATCGAGCTGATACACCTGAAGAAAATGCTGAGGAAAATGGTGCTGAAGAAAATGCTGACGAAACTCCTTAGCGACAACCAGCTCATCCTCGCGTTGCAAAAGAAGTGCAAGTGGAGAAGATCATCGATGACATTAGAGCACCAGGTCCTCTCACACGCTCAAAAGCTTCACGTTTATCTAACTTTTGTGGGCACTATGCTTTTGTCTCTATCACACAGCCCACTAAGGTAGATGAAGCATTTTTGGAGCCGGAGTGGATTCAGGCTATGCAAGAAGAATTACATCAGTTCGAGCTCAACAATGTCTGGGAACTGGTCAAACGTCCAGATCCTCGCAAGCATAATATCATTGGCACAAAGTGGATCTACCGCAACAAGCAAGATGAAAATGGCCTTGTGGTGAGGAATAAGGCATGACTGGTAGCTCAAGGCTACACACAGGTTGAAGATTAATTTCGATGAAACTTTTGCACCTGTTGCTAGACTTGAGGCTATTCGCATATTACTTGCTTATGCTAACCATCATGATATCATCTTATATCAAATGGATGTGAAAAGTGCATTCCTCAATGGTAAGCTTGAGGAAGAAGTATATGTTGCTCAACCCCCAGGTTTTGAAGATCCAAAGAATCCTGACAAAGTCTTCAGACTTAATAAGGCCCTCTATGGGCTCAAGCAAGCCCCTCGGGCGTGGTATGATACATTGAAGGAATTCTTCGTGAAGAATGGCTTCACACCCGGTTCACTCGACCCTACTCTCTTTACTAAATCTTATGATGGTGAACTGTTTGTGTGCCAAATATATGTTGATGATATTATCTTTGGCTGTAGTGACCAACGTTATAGTGATGAATTTTCCTATATGATGAGTGAAGAATATCAAATGTCTATGATGGGAGAGTTGAAATTCTTCTTAGGTCTTCAAATTCGTCAATAGCGCAATGGCATATTCATATCTCAGGAGAAATACCTCAAAGATGTACTGAGGAAATTCGGCATGCAAGATTGCAAAGGCGTCAAAATTCCTATGCCCACAAATGGCCATCTATGCACTGATGAAAATGGTATTGACTTCGATCACAAGGTATACCGCTCCATGATTGGTTCTTTATTGTACTTATGTGCATCTAGGCCAGATATAATGCTTAGTGTTTGCATGTGTGCCCGATTTCAAGCTGCACCGAAGGAATCACACCATAAGGCTGTGAAGCATATTCTTCGATATCTAGCTCACACACCAACACTAGGATTATGGTACCCCAAGGGCTCTGCTTTTGATCTCATTGGATATTCTGACTCTGACTATGCTGGTGATCGTGTGGACCGCAAGTCAACTTCTGGCACTTGTCATTTCCTCGGACGATCTTTGGTTTGCTGGTCCTCGAAGAAACAGAACTGCGTATCACTGTCCACTGCGGAAGCTGAATACATTGCTGCTAGCTCTTGCTGAGCTCAACTGCTTTGGATGAAGCAAACACTCAAGGACTATGGCGTCAATGTGAAGAATGTGCCTCTCCTATGCGACAATGAGAGTGCCATCTAGATTGCTCACAACCCAGTTCAGCACTCGAAGACAAAGCACATTTAGATTCATCATCATTTTCTTCGTGATCATGTGTTGAAGGGTGACATCTCCATCGAGCACGTGAAGACTGAAGAACAGCTAGCTAATATCTTCACTAGGCCCTTGGATGAGAAGAGATTTAGCAAGTTGCGGTGTGAGCTAAATATCTTAGAATCTTTGAATGTTCTTTGAAAAGGACACACATCCTAACACTTATGCAAAATTGATGACTTAGATGTGCAACACATGAAGAAACGTTTTTCTTCAATCAATGAAGAATAACACTCTAAGTGTGAAGAAATTAATGAAGAATTTGATTCTCAGAACCCTACGACAATTGTACGCGGTGTCTGAAATCATCATTCTTATACGGTGGGTCACGCCACCACAAAAAGTTGAAAATCTTCAATTTGAGTTTTTCCTCAGTTTTGAAATTCTTCAACTTTTCAAAATCTTCACTGTTTCCTTCGTTTTTCTTCATTGGCTATATATATATATGAGTTTATGTCCTCTACAACATTCACTTATAGCTATTTCTTCAAGTTGCTTTTTCTGCTAAGTGAATGTGATCGGACCCTTCCCCCTCTATGCTATACTCAACCCAATCTATTCACAAATTCTTCATATGCGTTCTATTTGAAACTCGTTCAAAATCTTCACTGTGTCCTTGTCAGCTGAAGAAATTGCGAACGAAACTTTAAAACAAATCTTATCCAAATTTTCGGTTTTGCCGCTCAAACTGTTCCGCATCCCACAATGCATTATTCTATTCACCCACGATCGTACACGATCTCAACTACACAGTACGTGGGTGACACATGTCGCGAGAAGGAGAAAGGGCAGGGGCACGTTCATCCCAAATCTTCGGGCGAACAGTTTTTCACCGTGTCTATAAATACCCCTCTCCTCTTCCTCACTTCATTTACTCCGCTCGATCGCTACTCTCTCACTCGAGCTCCTCAAACCCTAGCGCCGCGGCTACTCCATCGTCGCCGGTGAGGAAGAGCTTCGCTGCCTCGACCTCGTCGCCATCGTACTCACGCCGACCGCGGAAATCTTTACTCCGCCGCCGCCGTAGCTGTCTTCCTCTGCCAAGTTAGGGCGTGGGAGATCTAACCTGACGAACTTCACATCTGTTCTTCTCAGTTCGTCGTGTTCTTCACTTCGGGTAATTAAAAGTTACTTTTATTACTCACTTTGATTCTCAAACTTTCCTGAAAATCTTCAAAGGTGTTTATTCTTCAAATCTTCACACATATGAACACCTCACATCATATGATCTTGAACTGTTTCTCTAAGCAATCATTTTCTTCAAGATTCCCTAATTGTGTGGATCTTCGATCTGTACAACTCTGGAACCTAAGACAAGAACGCTTAGTGAAATTCCTCAAGGTTCATCTGGTCAAATTCCTCAAAACTTGTTCTTTTCGAAAAACCTTCTCAGAAGCATATGACCTCTCCGAATTCCTCGCACCTGTACTCTGTTCACAGGTACTCATGTCTGCTGCTGAATCACTAGGTTCTCATCAACTTAACTCATTTGCAGCGTTCCTCGAAGAAAAACTGCATACTTCTTCAGAGAACTCGATTGTTCAAATTCCTCAACTGAAGAATATGGCAGACGGTAAGAAGCCGCAGAAAGGAGGAAAGAAACCTGAGGTTATGACTACGTTTGAAATCCCTGAGGAAATTTATGCTGACTATTGCACACCTGATGAAGCAAAATTTGGCAAAGAAAACAAAAATCAGCGCAAGGTGCGCATTCAGAGGATTGAACGAAGATGGGCAAGGGAATGGAGGGAATACAGATATGTGACTCCAAAGTACATGAGGAAATTTGCCCTCAATCCTCCATGCCCAAGAGCTCCATTGGCACCTGGCCAAGTAGCTGACCCCACAAGCATCAAATGTGGTGAGGACTTTCCTGAAGAATGGGCTAAGCGCCAAGCTAAATTGGCAAGACAAGCCAAGGAGGCAGTGAAGAAATTCAATGAGGATTCTGCCACTGCTACTGCTACCGAGGCCTCGGTCAAACCGAGGAAATCCATGCCAAAGAAGCCTGCTCATAAGCCAAGTGCTTCACCAACAGCGCCCTCACGGCCAAGTTCCTCAGCAATGCCCTCACGGCAATTTCCTCATACTGCTACTGCTCCATCAAAGTCCTCAGCTCCTGTGCATCTGGCTACATGTCAAAGGACTGCTGGTTTCTCGATTGCCACTGGTGTTTCAGCGAGTTCCTCAGCTGCACCAATTTCCTCATCTGGCCCCACACTGTTGAAGACCAAAGCAACAGCTGGACGAGGTCCTCGGCCAAGTCCAAAGAAGAAACAGGTCGCATTCCATGTGCCTTCTGATGATGAAGCTTCTGATGATGAACTTGCAGAAATCATCAGAGACAGACAGGTGAAGGCCGCTAGAGCCAAAGGCACATTTGTGCCACTGCTTTTGGATCCGAGAAAAATCCTCGATTACATTGATCTCTGGCACAAGGATCTTAACACCCCTATGCCTGATTTTCATCTGACCCCTGGTCAAAGTCACATGCTGACCCATTTCATCACTGAAGAGAAAGGAGAAGCTCCTAAAGAAAAACATTGTCAGAATGACACCTGAGGAACTTCTCCAGGCTCAGTCTGAAATTCAAGCCCTCAGCAAAGACTTTGATGCCTACTATGCTGATTGGCAAGGAGCTAAAGTAAGATTCGTCAATCTGACGAAGAAATTCACAAATGTTGCAGCCCCATCGCAACAAGAAAATCTTCAGGCTGCAGACTCTGCTCAGCCTGCTGAAGAACATGCCAGCACCGCTGATGCCTTTCAGCCTGCTGAAGAAAATGCTCGTTCCAGGGCTGGTGAAGAAATTCCAGCCGCTGAAGAAATTGCCAGGGCATCCACTAGTGGTGCACCTGAAGAAACTGAAGAGATCGGAGCAACTGCATTAGTTGCGCCTAAAGAAAATGAACCAGATTCCTCAACTCCTCCCGCGCCCACACCAACTCCAATTCTTCCATCTGCTTCTGATGTGAAGAAGATCAAGGCTGCAGAGCGAGCTGTAGTGAAGAAAAGGAAGGCATCAGCTGCGTCAAACTCTTTGGCTGCGAAGAAAATGAAGCCAATGACCAGCTCACTCGAAAATCCAATTGATGCTGTTCCGATTTCCTCCATGCCATCAAAGGACCTTGTTCCTTTTGGAGAAGACTATGAGATCCCAAGCGGATCTGATGAAGAAAATCATTCTGCTGCTTCGTCAGAGCAGATTGATGAAGAAATTGAAGTGGAAGCAATCCCTTCAACCCCAATCATTTCCTCGCCTATGCCTCAGTTCCAAGCTGAAGAGGCCGGTGTTGAGGAACTTGAAGAAGATGTGGATATTGGAAGCACAACGCCAGTGATGAACGATGACTTTTGGGAAAGTCAGCATCCAAATTCTCCACTCTTCACCCCAATCCAACAGATACCTCAGTCCCCTGCTCCAACTGTTCAAATGGGCTCTGAAGAAACTCATCCCACTTCATCTGTCCATGAAGAAATTCCAGCCACTAGTGCTGATGAACCTGCTGCTGCTGATCCTCAGACTGCACCTGTTGAGGAACAAGAAATTCCTCAGCCTGAAGAACCTGAGCTTGCGATTCCTGAGGTGGTGATGCAACTCACTGACACCCCTCTGCCAAAGCCAAAGAATCCGTTCTCAAGCAAACAGAAGTTCAAGGCTGAAGATTTCTTTGTCAAGGACGTATTCTTCACTGATTATAATCCATATGATTCTGCTCGCATAAGGAAGAAGCGTTTCAGGACTGCCAGCCAAGCCAATTTCTATTCCTTAGTGCTCTTCAACAAAGACAAAGTCTTCGATCATGCACATATTCCTCATGTGGACATGGAGTCTCTGCCCGGCTTTGAGCCAGTCCTCAGTGTTCTTCACGATGCAGGACTTCTGAATTTCTGCACTGATATCTGTGACTGGAATGAAGAACTCATTCTTCAATTCTATGCAACTCAGCACATCACCAGAGACGCTGAAGACGTGAACTCATGGGTATTAGACTAGATGTCTGAAAATACTCACTACAAGGCACCAGTAACTGAATTGCTTCGTGCTCTACCACTTAGTCCTCCACATGATGGTGCTCGTTGTATCTACAACGAACCAGAACTTTCAAATCACTATATGCAAGTGCTGATGAAGCCTTTGAAGCCAAGGCAGACCCTAAAAACCAAATTCCTCGTCAAGGAATTATTGTATGTGCCTCGGACTGTCTATCGAATTCTGACGAAGACAATGAGTCCTATCAAAGGCCACGACTCAAATGATGAAGAAGTCGTTGGCATCATGAAGAATATGCTTTTCAACATCATTCATGGCGTTCCCGTCAACTTCCATGATTTCTTCATGAGGACTCTGGCCAATATTGCTATGTCACCATTTGAGCTGAAGCCCTATGCTCCTTGGATTATGAGATTCATCAGGGCAAGATCTTCACTGAATTACAAAGATGACACTCTGAACCACGGTAGCTACTTGCCTCCCATTGAAGTCCTCAAACGGACAGTTTCATCAGCTGATGATAAAGGCAAGGCCGCTGCTGTGATCAATGAAGGCATTCGTCCATTGGATGGTCAATTTCGCAAGGCTGCATCTTACTCTACCAATGACGATTCTGCCACACATGACTCTGCCGCAAATACCTCAGCCAAGCAAAATCCTCAAGCCACAGCACCCAGGGTGATGACTGACCGTGAGTTACTCCTCAGTCTTCATCAGAAGGTTGATCGCAATCACAAATGGGTAAAGCGTCAGTTTGGTGCACTTCTTCACAATATGACCTCAACACACAATGCAGTGAAGAAGAACCAATACTACCTTCATGAAACCTTCAACCGCACCTGGGTTGTCCTCACTCATGTCTATAGCGCTGAAGAATTGAAGACTATGGGTCTCAAGGAAGAATTTGACTGGTCTGCACCTCCTCCGAAGAAATTCAAGAGGGTCAAAATTCCTCCACTGGTGGCTAGCTCTTATTCTTCATCGCGTGACACTGATGAGTATGGAGATTTGGACGACACTGTGGCAGGCCCTGCTACAACAAACAACCCCAACAACGTTGGCGCTCCTCCATCGACTTGAAATTCTTTAGGGGCGTTAGTCCTCAGTTTCAATCCTTTTGGTCATTTGATGACAAAGGGGGAGAAATCTGAGTTAGTCTTCAAGCGGGTCTATATTAAGGGCAATTTTTTAAGTTACAACTCTCGTTCTTCTGAAACTTTTATTTGGATCGAGTTGTAATCTTAAACCCGATGGTGCGCTGATACTTTTGTTGCAGTATGCTTTGCATGCTTATTCCTCGTTAATGACATTGCACGCATGCTGAATCTCATCAGGCACCATATTTCATCATGCATTTCAAATTCTTCATATTATATATCAAATGCGTGTATGAATTACAAGATATAGGGGGAGATCTCCATGATTCAACTCTTCAAATGTGCATTGCCTCAAAAGCAAATTCCTCACTATGCACATCTTCAGGGGGAGTTCTTCTATATCTTGTAATCAAATTCCTCAATATCAGTGTATACACTTCATATGTTTATCCCCGTTGAAAACTTAACCTATGTTGTCATCAATCACCAAAAAGGGGGAGATTGTAAGTGCATCTAGTGCCCCTTAGTGATTTTGGTGTATTGAAGATTTATAGGTTAAGGGACTAATGCGTTTGTGAGTGTACACAGGTCTATAAGTCTATGAGGAGTTTGATATTTACAGAGAAAGTCGACCCCTAAAAATGAAGTTCTTCAACTGAAGACTTTGATATTCTGAAGACTTTCTGAAGACTTTGAAAGTGAAGAAATTGGTGTGACCTTGAAGACTTGGTATTCATTTGTGGAACATGAAGCGTGAAGACTTTTGTTTTCGTAGTTTCATTTTCTCTTTCTTGAGTCATAGGAAACACCGTACTGTTAAAGGGGTCGAGTAAATACTAAGGAAAAATTTCCATCTGATGCTCAACTCAAAATCCTACACCTACCAATCCCTTCGAGTGAAGCCTTTGGAAATCTCATACAGTTCAGTCACTTTCTTCAGTGACAGAGACGAAGTTCTTCTGGTCGCTGATGAATTTGTTCTGACTGAGGAGTTAGGAATTCGTCAGTGCAAATTACCTACACAGTGAGGAACATGATAGCCCTGAGGAATTTGAGAGTCAAATTTCCGACCGTTGCTGTGCTGCGCGCCAGCTGTCCCAAAATATCTTATCCACCTAACGGTCATATCATTGAGGGGCATTTATGTCTTATCATGTCGGGCTGCTCCCTAGGCTATAAATAGCCGCCCCCTACAACCACTAGCTGGTTGGCTGCTCCGAGAGAACTTGACACTTGTCATTTGAGAGCAACCCATCCTCTGAGGACTTTGAGCAAAAATCATCGAGTGAGGAAAACCCAAAACCAAACCCCTACAAACCCAAAGTGATTGAGCATCACTGAAGAAATTGATCCTGCGTGGATCCTGATGGGGAACGTAGCAATAATTCAAAATTTTCCTACGTGTCACCAAGATCTATCTATGGAGAAACCAGCAACGAGGGGAAGGAGAGTGCATCTACATACCCTTGTAGAGCGCTAAGCGGAAGCGTTCAAGAGAACGGGGTTGAAGGAGTCGTACTCGTCGTGATCCAAATCACCGGAGATCCTAGTGCCGAACGGACGGCACCTCCGCGTTCAACACACGTACAGCCCGGTGACGTCTCCCACGCCTTGATCCAGCAAGTAGAGAGGGAGAGGTTGAGGAAGACTCCATCCAGCAGCAGCACAACGGTGTGGTGGTGGTGGAGGAGCGTGGCAATCCTGCAGGGCTTCGCCAAGCACCACGGGAGAGGAGGAGGAGGAGAGGCAGGGCTGCACCAATAAAGGGAGAAGTTCTCGTGTCTTGGGCTGCTCCAATGCCTCCACTATATATAGGGGAAGAGGGGGCTGCGCCCCCACCTAGGTTTCCACCCCTAGGGGGCGGCGGCCAGCCCTAGATGGGACTTGGAGGGGGCGGCCAAGAGGGGGAGAGAGAGGGCGCGCCCTAGGGTGGGCCTATAGGCCCATCTGCGCCTAGGGTTTCCCCTCTCCCCTCCTAGCTGCGCCTTGGGCAAGGGTGGGAGGTGCACCAGCCCACTCTGGGGCTGGTCCCTTTCCACTCTAGGCCCATGCAAGCCTCCGGGGCAGGTGGCCCCACTTGGTGGACCCCCGGGACCCTCCCGGTGGTCCCGGTACGTTACCGATAAAACCCGAAACTTTTCCGGTGACCAAAACAGGACTTCCCATATATAAATCTTTACCTCTGGACCATTCCGGAACTCCTCGTGACGTCCGGGATCTCATCCGGGACTCCGAACAACATTCAGTAACCACATACAAACTTCCTTTATAACCCTAGCGTCATCGAACCTTAAGTGTGTAGACCCTACGGGTTCGGGAGACATGTAGACATGACCGAGACGTTCTCCGGTCAATAACCAACAGCGGGATCTGGATACCCATGTTGTCTCCCACATGTTCCACGATGATCTCATCGGATGAACCACGATGTCAAGGACTCAATCGATCCCGTATACAATTCCCTTTGTCTAGCGGTATTTTACTTGCCCGAGATTCGATCGTCGGTATACTGATACCTTGTTCAATCTCGTTACCGGCAAGTCTCTTTACTTGTTCCGTAACACATCATCCCGTGATCAACCCCTTGGTCACATTGTGCACATTATGATGATGTCCTACCGAGTGGGCCCAGAGATACCTCTCCGTTTACACGGAGTGACAAATCCCAGTCTCGATTCGTGCCAACCCAACAGACACTTTCGGAGATACCTATAATGCACCTTTATAGCCACCCAGTTACGTTGTGACATTTGGTACACCCAAAGCATTCCTACGGTATCCGGGAGTTGCACAATCTCATGGTCTAAGGAAAAGATACTTGACATTAGAAAAGCTTTAGCATACGAACTACACGATCTTTGTGCTAGGCTTAGGATTGGGTCTTGTCCATCACATCATTCTCCTAATGATGTGATCCCGTTATCAACGACATCCAATGTCCATAGCCAGGAAACCATGACTATCTGTTGATCACAACGAGCTAGTCAACTAGAGGCTCACTAGGGACATATTGTGGTCTATGTATTCACACGTGTATTACGATTTCCGGATAATACAGTTATAGCATGAATAAAAGACTATTATCATGAACAAAGAAATATAATAATAACACTTTTATTATTGCCTCTAGGGCATATTTCCAACAGTCTCCCACTTGCACTAGAGTCAATAATGTAGTTCACATCACCATGTGATTAACACTGACAGGTCACATCACCATGTGACCAACATCCAAAGAGTTTACTAGTGTCACTAAACTAGTTCACATCATCATGTGATTAAGACTCAATGAGATCTGGGGTTTGGTCATGTTCTGCTTGTGAGAGAGGTTTTAGTCAACGGGTCTGCAACATTCAGATCCGTATGTACTTCGCAAATCTCTAGGTCATATTGTAAACGCTGCTACCATTCTCCACTTGGAGCTATTCCAAATGGTTGCTCCACTATACGTATCCAGTTTGCTACTCAGAGTCATTCGGATAGGTGTTAAAGCTTGCATCAACGTAACCCTTTACGCCGAACTCTTTATCACCTCCATAATCGAGAAACATATCCTTATTCCTCTAAGGATAACTTTGACCGCTATCTGATGATCCACTCCTTGATCACCTTTGTACTCTCTTGCCAGGCAAGTGGCAAGGCACACATCAGGTGCGGTACTTAGCATAGCATACTGTAGAGCCTACGTCTAAAGCATAGGGGACGACCTTCGTCCTTTCTCTCTTTTCTGCCATGGTCGAGCTTTAAGTCTTAACTCCGTACCTTACAACTCAGGCAAGAACTCCTTCTTTGACTGATCCATCTTGAACACCTTCAAGATCATGTCAAGGTATATGCTCATTTGAAAGTACCATTAAGCGTTTTTTATCTATCCTCATAGGTCTTGATGCTCAATGTTTAAGTAGCTTAATCCAGGTTTTCTATTGAAAAACACCTTTCAAATAACCCTATATGCTTTCCAGAAATTCTACATCATTTCTGATCAACAATATGTCAACAACATATACTCATCAGAAATTCTATAGTGCTCCCACTCACTTCTTTGGAAATACAAGTTTCTCATAAACTTTGTATAAACCCAAAATCTTTGATCATCTTATCAAAGTGCACATTCCAACTCCGAGATGCTTACTCCAGTCCATGGAAGGATCGCTAGAGCTAGCATACCTTTTAGCATCCTTAGGATCGTCAAAACCTTTCTGATTGTATTACATACAACCTTTCCTTACGAAAACTGGTAAGGAAACTCGTTTTGACATCCATCTACCAGATTTCATAAATGCAGCTAATGCTAACATGAATCCGACAGACTTAAGCATCGCTACGGATGAGAAAATCTCATCGTAGTCAACTCCTTGAACTTGTGAAAAACTCTTCGCCACAAGTCGAGCTTCATAGATGGTGACATTACCATCCACGTCCGTCTTCTTCTTAAAGATCCATTTATCTCAATGGCTTGCCGATCATCGGGCAAGTCCACCAAAGTCCATGCTTTGTTCTGATACATGGATCCTATCTCGGATTTCATGGCTTCTAACCATTTGTTGGAATTTGGGCCCACCATCGCTTCTCCATAGCTCGTAGGTTCATTGTTGTCTAGCAACATGACCTTCAAGACAGGATTATTGTACCACTCTGAAGTAGTACGTATCCTTGTCACCCTACGAGGTACGGTAGTGACTTCATCCGAAACTGCATGATCACTATCATAAGCTTCTACTTCAGTTGGTGTAGGTGCCACAGGAACAACTTCCTGTGCCCTACTACACACTAGTTGAAGTGACGGTTCAATAACCTCATCAAGTCTCCACCATCCTCCCACTCAATTCTTTCGAGAGAAACTTTTCCTCGAGAAAGGACCCGTTTCTAGAAACAATTACTTTTGCTTCCGGATCTGAGATAGGAGGTATACCCAACTGTTTTGGGTGTCCAATGAAGATGCATTTTATCCGCTTTGGGTTTGAGCTTATCAACCTGAAACTTTTTCACATAAGCGTCGCAGCCCCAAACTTTTAAGAAACGACAACTTAGGTTTCTCCAAACGGTGTCGTCTCAACGGAATTACGTGGTACCCTATTAAAGTGAGTGCGGTTGTCTCTAATGCCTAACCCATGAACGACAGTGGTAATTCGATAAGAGATATCATGGTACGCACCATATCCAATAGAGTGCAACTATGATGTTCGGACACACCATCACACTATGGTGTTCCAGGCGGTATTAATTGCGAAACAATTTCCACAATGCCTTAATTGTGTGCCAAAACTCGTAACTCAGATATTCATCTCTATGATCATATCATAGACATTCTATCATCTTGTCACGAAGATCTTAAACTTCACTCTGAAATTACTTGAACCATTCAATAATTCAGACTTGTGTTTCATCAAGTAAATATACTCAACATCTACTCGAATCATCTGTGAAGTAAGAACATAACGATATTCACTGTATGCCTCAGCACTCATTGGACCGCACACATCAAAATGTGTTACTTCCAACAAGTTGCTATCTTGTTCCATTTTACTGAAAAATGAGGCTTTTTAGTCATCTTGCCCATGTGGTATGATTTGCATATCTCAAGTGATCCAAAATCAAGTGAGTCCAAACGATCCATCTGTATGGAGTTTCTTCATGCGTATACACCAATAGACATGGTTCGCATGTCTCAAACTTTTCAAAAATGAGTGAGTCCAAAGATCCATCAACATGGAGCTTCTTCATGCGTTTTATACCAATATGACTTACATGGCAGTGCCACAAGTAAGTGGTATTATCATTACTATCTTATATCTTTTGGCATGAAAATGTGTGTCACTACGATCGAGATTCAATAAGCCATTCAGATTTAATACTAATCTTGATGGTAGAGGGAGCGTGCGATGTTTGATCACATCAAACTTGGAAACACTTCCAACACATATCGTCAGCTCACCTTTTAGCTAGTCTCCGTTTATTCCGTAGCTCTTTTATTTCGAGTTACTAACACTTAGCAACTGAACCGGTATCTTAATACCCTGGTGCTACTAGGAGTACTATTAAAGTACACATTAACATAATGTATATCCAATATACTTCTATCGACCTTGCCAGCCTTCTTATCTACCAAGTATCTAGGGTGATTCTGCTCCAGTGGTTGTTCCCCTTATCACAGAAGCACTTAGTCTCGGGTTTGGGTTCAACCTCGGGTTTCTTCACTGGTGCAGCAGCTGATTTGCCGTTTCATGAAGTATCCCTTCTTGCCCTTGCCCTTCTTGAAACTAGTGGTTTCACCAACCATCAATAATTGATGCTCCTTCTTGATTTCTACTTTTGCGGTGTCAAACATCACGAATATCTCAAGGATCATCATATCTATCCCTGATATGTTATAGTTCATCACGAAGCTCTTGCAGCTTGGTGGCAATGACTTTGGAGAAACATCACTATCTCATCTGGAAGATCAACTCCCACTCGATTCAAGTGATTGTTGCACTCAGACAATCTGAGCACAAGCTCAACAATTGAGCTTTTCTCCCTTAGTTTGCAGGCTAAGAAAATCGTCGGAGGTCTTATACCTCTTGACGTGGGCACGAGCCTGAAATCCCAATTTCAGCCCTCGAAAACATCTCATATGTTCCGCAACGTTTCGAAAAACGTCTTTGGTGCCTCAACTCTAAACCGTTTAACTGAACTATCACGTAGTTATCAAAACATGTATGTCCGATGTTCGCAACATCCACAAACGACGTTTGGGGCTCAGCACACTGAGCGGTGCATTAAAGACATAAGCTTTCTACTGTTCGCATAATCGCTACTGTCAACTTTTCAACTATATTTTCTCTAGGAACATATCTAAACAGTGGAACTAAAGCGCGAGCTTACGACATAATTTGCAAAAGGTCTTTTGACTATGTTCAGGATAATTAAGTTCATCTTATGAACTCCCACTCAGATAGACATCCCTCTGGTCATATAAGTGATTACATGATCTGAGTCAACTAGGCCGTGTCCGATCATCACGTGAGACGGACTAGTCATCATCGGTGAACATCTTCATGTTGATCGTATCTACTATACGACTCATGCTCGACCTTTCGGTCTCCGTGTTCCGAGGCCATGTCTGTACATGCTAGGCTCGTCAAGTTAACCCTAAGTGTTTTCGTTGTGTAAAACTGTCTTACACCCATTGTATGTGAACGTAAGAATCCATCACACCCGATCATCACGTGGTGCTTAGAAGCGACGAACTGTAGCAACGGTGCACAGTTAGGGGAGAACACTTCTTGAAATTTTGTAAGGGATCATCTTATTTACTACCGTCGTCCTAAGTAAACAAGATGCATAAACATGATAAACATCACATGCAATCAAATAGTGACATGATATGGCCAATATCATTTTGCTCCTTTTGATCTCCATCTTCGGGGCTCCATGATCATCATCGTCACCGGCATGACACCATGATCTCCATCATCATGATCTTCATCATCGTGTCTTCATGAAGTTGTCTCGCCAACTATTACTTCTACTACTATGGCTATCGGTTAGCAATAAAGTAAAGTAATTACATGGCGTTGTTTAATGACACGCAGGTCATACAATAAATAAAGACAACTCCTATGGCTCCTGCCGGTTGTCATACTCATCGACATGCAAGTCGTGATTCCTATTACAAGAACATGATCAATCTCATACATCACATATCATTCATCACATTCTTCTTGGCCATATCACATCACATAGCATACCCTGCAAAAACAAGTTAGACGTCCTCTAATTGTTGTTTGCATGTTTTACGTGGCTGCTATGGGTTTCTAGCAAGAACGTTTCTTACCTACGCAAAACCACAACGTGGTATGCCAATTGCTATTTACCCTTCATAAGGACCCTTTTCATCGAATCCGTTCCGACTAAAGTGGGAGAGACTGGCACCCGCTAGCCACCTTATGCACCAAGTGCATGTCAATCGGTGGAACCTGTCTCACGTAAGAGTACGTGTAAGGTCGGTCCGGGCCGCTTCATCCCACAATACCGTCGAAACAAGATTGGACTAGTAACGGTAAGCATATTGAACAAAATCAACGCCCACAACTACTTTGTGTTCTACTCGTGCAAAGAATCTACGCAATAGACCTAGCTCATGATGCCACTGATGGGGAACGTAGCAATAATTCAAAATTTTCCTACGTGTCACCAAGATCTATCTATGGAGAAACCAGCAACGAGGGGAAGGAGAGTGCATCTACATACCCTTGTAGATCGCTAAGCGGAAGCGTTCAAGAGAACGGGGTTGAAGGAGTCGTACTCGTCGTGATCCAAATCACCGGAGATCCTAGTGCCGAACGGACGGCACCTCCGTGTTCAACACACGTACAGCCCGGTGACGTCTCCCACGCCTTGATCCAGCAAGGAGAGAGGGAGAGGTTGAGGAAGACTCCATCCAGCAGCAGCACAACGGCGTGGTGGTGGTGGAGGAGCGTGGCAATCCTGCAGGGCTTCGCCAAGCACCATGGGAGAGGAGGAGGAGGAGAGGCAGGGCTGCACCAATAAAGGGAGAAGTTCTCGTGTCTTGGGCTGCTCCAATGCCTCCACTATATATAGGGGAAGAGGGGGCTGCGCCCCCACCTAGGTTTCCACCCCTAGGGGGCGGCGGCCAGCCCTAGATGGCACTTGGAGGGGGCGGCCAAGAGGGGGAGAGAGGGGGCGCGCCCTAGGGTGGGCCTATAGGCCCATCTGCGCCTAGGGTTTCCCCTCTCCCCTCCTAGCTGCGCCTTGGGTAAGGGTGGGAGGCGCACCAGCCCACTCTGGGGCTGGTCCCTTTCCACTCTAGGCCCATGCAAGCCTCCGGGGCAGGTGGCCCCACTTGGTTGACCCCCGGGACCCTCCCGGTGGTCCCGGTATGTTACCGATAAAACCCGAAACTTTTCCGGTGACCAAAACAGGACTTCCCATATATAAATCTTTACCTCCGGACCATTCCGGAACTCCTCGTGACATCCGGGATCTCATACGGACTCCGAACAACATTCGGTAACCACATACAAACTTCCTTTATAACCCTAGCGTCATCGAACCTTAAGTGTGTAGACCCTACGGGTTTGGGAGACATGTAGACATGACCGAGACGTTCTCCGGTCAATAACCAACAGCGGGATCTGGATACCCATGTTGGCTCCCACATGTTCCACGATGATCTCATCGGATGAACCACGATGTCAAGGACTCAATCGATCCCGTATACAATTCCCTTTGTCTAGCGGTATTTTACTTGCCCGAGATTCGATCGTCGGTATACCGATACCTTGTTCAATCTCGTTATCGGCAAGTCTCTTTACTCGTTCTGTAACACATCATCCCGTGATCAACCCCTTGGTCACATTGTGCACATTATGATGATGTCCTACTGAGTGGGCCCAGAGATACCTCTCCGTTTACACGGAGTGACAAATCCCAGTCTCGATTCGTGCCAACCCAACAGACACTTTCGGAGATACCTGTAATGCACCTTTATAGCCACCCAGTTACGTTGTGACGTTTGGTACACCCAAAGCATTCCTACGGTATCCGGGAGTTGCACAATCTCATGGTCTAAGGAAAAGATACTTGACATTAGAAAAGCTTTAGCATACGAACTACACGATCTTTGTGCTAGGCTTAGGATTGGGTCTTGTCCATCACATCATTCTCCTAATGATGTGATCCCGTTATCAACGACATCCAATGTCCATAGCCAGGAAACCATGACTATCTGTTGATCACAACGAGCTAGTCAACTAGAGGCTCACTAGGGACATATTGTGGTCTATGTATTCACACGTGTATTACGATTTTCGGATAATACAGTTATAGCATGAATAAAAGACTATTATCATGAACAAAGAAATATAATAATAACACTTTTAGTATTGCCTCTAGGGCATATTTCCAACAGATCCGACGCTTGTTACCTTTGAAGTCTGTGCTTCTTCCAGACGGTTAGGCGTCAAGGTCTAGAGCATCCAAGAGGAAGTGTGGATCACCGAGTGATCAAGTCTGTGAAGGTTTGGAAGTCGCGTGAAGACTTACCACGAGTGATTGGACGAGGTCTGTGTGACCTTAGTTCAAGGAGAATACGGTGAGGACTGGGTGTCCTGAGCTGCGTGCTCAGCGACTGGGTGTCCGGGACTGTGTATCCTCGAGTTTAAATACTCAGCCGCTCCAACCAGACGTACAACTAAGACAGCAGTTGGAACTGGTCTACCAAATCATTGTCTTCACCAATCTAACTGGTTCTATTTCCTCAACCCTTTCATTTCCTCATTACTGTGTTGAGTGTTTGTTCATATCTGTGTTTGAAGACTTTGACTGAAGACTTTCTCAATTTCCTCAGTTCAATTTCTTCAGTCTGTTTGTCTTCATCTTGTGTTATCCTGTGATTACGCTTTCTGTACTCTGTGCTAGTCTTCATTTCATCATGATGACCATGCTTGTATTCTGTTATGCTTACTTATGAGTACTTATTCCGCTGCTAATAGTTCTTCGCTAAGGAATTTCCTCACCGGCAAATTCCTCAGTGAAGAATTCATAAAAATCACTTATTCACCCCCCCCTCTTGTTGACATAACGCACTTTCACTTAGGCCTTGTTTACTACCATTGCAATACCATTTACGCTCACTTTTATCGCTTGCTACCTTGCTGTTTTTATAATTTCAGATACAAATACCTTTATCTACCATCCATATTGCACTTGTATCCCCATCTCTTCGCCGAACTAGTGCACCTATACAATTTACCATTGTATTGGGTGTGTTGGGGACACAAGAGACTCTTTGTTATTTGGTTGCAGGGTTGTTTGAGAGAGACCATCTTCATCCTACATCTCCCACGGATTGATAAACCTTAGGTCATCCACTTGAGGGAGATTTGCTACTGTCGTATAAACCTCTGCACTTGGAGGCCCAACAACGTCCAAAAGAAGAAGGTTGTGTAGTAGACAACAGAGATGTGGTTGGAGGAATACATTCTGGAATCGCGCGCTGAAAATTTCGCTGTGAAACTTGAAACTTGGAAGGCGAAACACACAACACAGACGAAGCGCGTAAAATACTCGTGTGCAACAAAACAGAAAATTGGCAGTTCCCGTCTCCAAAAAAATGTACACGTGTAGTCGATTTTTTCAGTCAAGCAAATAAACGCACACGGGTACGGCATAGAAACCGTGTGTTTTTAGATCTTCTAATGGTTAATGCAAAAAAGCGCACACGGTCACACATGCTAATGAATGCTCAAAGCCCTCAAAGGATGCTCATTGTATGTTAATACTACAAGCTTAAAGTACTACTGGTAATTTGCTCTAATACTACAAACTTAAACTACTTCTCACATGCTGCCATCGGGGCATGCTGGCCAGATGCCGGCGTTCTCCTTCCCGGCCTTGTAGGCGGCAGCCAACCGTGCTTCAATCTCCGCCAAGCTCTCTCATCACGGTGTGCGGCCTCTTCTTTCTTGCGGCAGCGGGACTCTCTTTTCTTGACTGCTTTCTGCCTTTTCTGATCCTCCTATGTGGCTTTGGCCACCTCTAGATCCACCGCCCATTCGGCCATGGCAACCTCAAAGTCCACCCACATAACTCTGTGGCCGCCGGCGGCGATGAACTCGGCGCGGCGAGATGCCGTTGCTTCCTTACCATGTGTGCGGTCGCGGGCGGTGAGGAACGCGGCGCGGCGGGATGCCATCGCTTCCTTACCAGTTACTGTGCGCTGCGGTGCCATGAACGATGCTTGGAGAGAGCTCTGGGACGAAGGGGCCGGGCAGCCATACAGTGCGGTGGTTTTTAAGAGCTCAACGACAAACGACAAAGGAAATTTGGCTTCCCTTACAATTTTGCTCGTTCATTATCGCGCACGGTCCATCTTGTTCGCTTCCACAAATTTGAACATGGTGATTTGTAGGGTGTATGTACATCTTAGAAAAAAAACTCATGGACAAAGGACAAAGGAAATTTGGACCCCCCTTCAATCTTGGTGATTTCCCTCTCGAAACCATGAAACTTCCTTGGTGATGGTTCGATTTATGAAAGGCATGCATGACGACATAAGGATAACATTCTCAAATTTTTACCAGGGCATGGTGAGGCCATATCATGGCACCACGCCAGGCGTCATGTTTTCAAGCATTTATTTCATTTTTTGTATACCGAGTAAACGACGCGTTTATGGTTGACTATATATTGCCACACATTTCCTTGAAATATCTGTCCATTCCTTGTAAAAGGCATGAGAATTTACTAAATGGCACGAGGATGGTTTTCTAGACCGTTCTTGTGCACCTTTTCATGCACCTATTGTTCGAATTTGAATTATGTGCATTAATGCCTAGAGAATGCAAATAATCCCCTAAATATGGTAAATGAACACGGAAAAGTGTCAAATTTGAACGTGGTGATTTTCAGGGTGTAAGTTCATCATAGGAAAAAACTCATGGACAAAGGACAAAGAAAATTTGGATCCCCCTTCAATCTTGGTGATTTCCCCCTCAAAACCATGGAACTTCCTCGGTGACGGTTCGATTTATGAAAGACGTGCATGACGACATAAGGATAACATTCTCAAAATTTTACCAGGGCATGGTGAGGCCATACCATGGCACCACGCCAGGCATCATGTTTTTCAAGCATTTATTTCGTATTTTGTATAGTTGTTACCCAGTAAACGACGCGTTTATGGTTGACTATTGCCACACATTTTCTCAAAATATCTGTCCATTCCTTGTAAAAGGCATGAGAATTTACTAAATGGCACGAGGATGGTTTTCAAGACCATTCTTGTGCACCTTTTCATGCACCAATTGTTTGAATTTGAATTATGTGCATTAATGCCTAGAGAATGCAAATAATCCCCTAAATATGGTAAATGAACACGGGAAAGTGTCAAATTTGAACGTGGTGATTTGTAGGGTGTATGTTTATCATAGAAAAAATCTCATCGACAAAGGACAAAGGAAATTTGGATCCCCCTTCAATCTTGGTGATTTCCCCCTCAAAGCCATGGAACTTCCTTGGTGATGGTTCGATTTATGAAAGGCATGCATGACGACATAAGGAAAACATTCTCAAATTTTTACCAGGGCACGGTGAGGCCAATCCATGGCACCACGCCAGGCGTCATGTTTTCCAAGCATGTATTTCATTTTTGTATATTATAGGCATTTAATGTGCATAATTTAAATTTGAACTACAAGCACATGCTCCAGTGCACCAAAGTTGGTTGAAAAATCACATGTGTGTTCTTGGGTGAATTTCTAGGTCCATGCAAGAAATGGGAATGAAATTCAAACATCTGGGCGTCGTGGCTCGGCCAGAAAGATTGAGAAACTTGGTTTTTTAATTCACGTAAATCCAAAACACGCCTGAAAATCATGAAACTTGGCATGGTGTCATGACATGGCACCAACATGTTGCGGTAATTTTTTTGGCCGAATTGGGACAAGCTTTGGTATAAGCTGCTTGCAAACCGGAGCATCTCTCAAGAAGGCTCGCGGTTCCAAGAGGGAACGTGTCACCTCCGTGTGCGAAATGACATACGTACACGTACTGCCTTCTCCCGCCTTAATTTGTTTACACGGGTAGATTAGACCAAATATAAGTATCATGCTAAATTTTGGAATTATTCCGGGTTCGTTTGGCTGTTTTTGTACATTAATTGAATTTATGGGCATTTAATGTGCATAATTCAAATTTGAACTACAAGCACATGCTCCAGTGCACCAAAGTTGGTTGAAAAATCACATGTGTGTCATTGGGTGAATTTCTAGGTCCCATGCAAGAAATGAGAATGAAATTCAAACATCTGGGCGTCGTGGCTCGGCCGAAAAGATTGAGAAACTTCATTTTTTTATTCCTGTAAATCCAAAACACGCCTGGAAATCATGAAACTTGGCATGGTGTCATGACATTGGCACCAGGGACGGATTCAGGGGGGCGAGGGGGGCGAGACCCCCCCTATCGATCGAGTCGTACCTTGATGTGGATGAGTTGATCGCTGATTTTTTGGCTTCCATAACTGTCCATAATGTGCGTTGCCTCCCTATCTCTTTTGGCCTTTGCAAATAACGTTAAGCCTCAACTGCTCAGCCCATGTACAACCCAATCCCATTTCAGGCAAAGCACAAAAGAAATAAAAATGTCAGCCCAAGTTGGACTACGCACATATTGCTAACCTCCTGTTTCTAAAAACACAATCGCTAACCTCTTTGTTTCGCCGCTTTTTGAACTAAGCCGACGCATGCAGCTGTAAGGGCCTGCTGATCTATCTAAGTCTCCATCGCACCACCGCTGATAAGGGCAGAAGGGAAGGGGACGCCGGGACAGGCAGCCACTTGTCAGCAGACCGGACGTGCAGATGAGCGGCAACAACATGAGAAGATCTTTCTACCCATTCTGTGCTCGAGTCTCCGCCTATCGCTGCCAGGGCGAATTTCCTCCAGTTTCCAATCAGAAACTAGAAGAGGATTAAATGAGATCCTCCATGGCTGCATAGGTGCACAATTAATCCTTACTCCTTTAGTTCATCTCTTGATCTTTAATTTGTTCAAATTTGTGCGGTTTGTGCCATTCAAAACTACAAATAGTTGAGATTAATTAGGAAATACTTGATTGTCCAAATATGCTTGTGTAGATATGAAGATAATTAGGATACGAGAAAAATGGAAAGATTTGCCAGCGCACTTGCATCTAACCGTCCAAGCATTGAGACCCTCAATGGATCATTTATCATTAACCATCATATAGGGAATTAGCATAAGCACAACGCAGTTTGTTCATGTACATGATGATGCATATCGTTCGTTTAGGCCTCTCTGGTACATTCTGTCTCATTATTAACCTCGTATACTAATTTCTATTTTTTTTGTCTAACAGGAACAATCGTTGATTGATTGACATGAAAATTGGATTTGGAATCAAAAATCAATTATTTATAGTATGATGTACTAAAATTTCCTATATAACTAATTTGGGAACTAATTTTGTCTTGTCAAAGTGGACAATTTGTATTGTCTTCTTGTGGTGTACCAAACATAAAAAAAACATGAGTTCAAGTTTAGCAGTTTTTCACACTCTAAATATTCAGTTTTTAGCTCATTAGTCTAGTAGAGCTCAAGCGTGGAACTCGCCCGCCCCCCCCCCCCTATGCCAAATTTCTGGCTCCGTCCCTGATTGGCACCAACATGATGTGGTAATTTTTCTGTCCGATTTGCGAAGGCGCACACATTAAAAATCAACAAAGTCATTTTAGAACAAGTGTTGTCACGTTACAAATCGGAAACAGAACTATTATTGAAACCGTGGGCGTTCTACTTACCAATTACATGCTGCCACGTGTCCCATTTTTTATTGGCTAGGAGGTGTCGTGTGGGGTAGCTATTTTAGGATGGGAGGCATGCAATCATACCCATGCGCGTGCTCATGAGGAGAGCCCTTTGACCTCTATCCGCCACGCACCTCCCTCCCAACATCTCCATTAATGGCGCCCGAGCCCCTGTTTCACGGCGTGGCTATGTCTCACTCGAATGAGATTTAAGAGAGAAAAGTGAAAATCTGAAAAGATAGTTTTACACGGATCTTAATGTAAGATCCAATGGACCTATATAGCATCGACTATGACTTATAGAAAGCATGATGAATATAAGGACGATGACAATGGATAATAATTGTCTTACATATCTAGGAAGATAACTAGAAAAGCCACATGCGGCTACGCCCGAAATACACAAGGGCAAAAGAAGAAGGAAGACGCATACAACGATCTGGCTCGCTGATCTCTACTTTCTTGATGCGCTGCAGGTCGCGGAGACTAGTTCTCGCCACGAACAGTGATGATCTCTTTCATCAGTTTCATGTCCTTAATACGCTGCTTGGAAGCAACCGCGGATTCCTCCACCAGCCTTTCACGCTTGATGCGGAGCATGGCATTCTCATCCATAAGTTTCTTGATGATGACGCCCCTCCTCTTCAACAAGGCAGCAGTCTCCTCCGCCCGCTCCGCCCTTCCGGCGATCTTCGCCCTTAGCAAGTCGCGGTCGGCCCGGAGTTATTCAAACGAGGCATTCAACTCGTCCTGCAGCTTCATCCGGCCAGAGATCTGATCCATCTGGCTATGGACGATTGCATGCATGCACCTGTAAGAGTCCTCGCCTGCCCGCGAGAGATTTTCCCAGGCCGCCGTGGCGCGGGAGGACATCTTTGCTGCATTCGCGGTGTGGCAGGACATCTCTGCTGCCTCCGCGGTGACACCGGACCAGTCTGCTGCATCGACGGTGCGGCAGGACCTCCGTGCTGCTTCGGCGGTGCAGCGGGACATGTCAGCTGCTTTTGCGGCTAAGCGGGACATCTCTCGTGCTTCCGCTTCCATGCTCGCCTCTCTGCGGTGGTAATCTCTCGACCGAGAACTCAATCTGGCCATGGTAGACGAAAGAGAAAGATGTTGAATGACTTATTTGCTTTTGTGGATGAGGAGGTGAGGAAGGAATGTGTAGTCATCTTGGCATAGTACAATATTTATAACCGAGTACTAATACGCTCCTAACTGGGAAACCGCTTAGGTTTTGATTGCTGTGAACAGGTTTGCAATTTGGAAGGTGACAGGACGCAGGCTCAAAATTTATTGATGGTTCTATAATATCTAACTACATCACTATTCCCGGACGGTGTAACGTGGGCACGCTTTCTCAGTCGCGTACGTGGCGTTTGGTGCACCACAATCGACAATGTCAACACACGTCTTGTTCCAAGAACCGTGTGTGCTCGTTATTACCATCGTGCATGCTTCTTTTAATTAGAATGTGTGCCCATCTAGCGCACACACGTTGATCTGTCTAACTGTTTCTATTTGTTGTGGCTAATCGCAAACAGTTCATCCGTGTGAAGTGTATGCCATCAGTCGCACACACCTTTGATCTGGCTGACCATTTCTGTTCTGTTGCCTAATCGCAAACAGCTAATCCTTCTGAAGCATATGCCCTCAATCGCACACACCTTTATCTAGCTATTTGTTTCTGTTGTTCCTCCTCATCACAAACAATTCATTCACACCTTCATCTGGCTGCCCGTTTCTTTTATTCCTCCTCATCGCAAACAGTTAATTGAACTGAATCCTATGCCCTGCATCACACACGCAACTAAAATCTGAACCATGTTTGATGCATCTGTCATCATAAATGTTTTAGGCATTTTTTACGGTTCTCTGACACCACCGTTTGCGATTATTGCATCGCACACAGTTTCTCGAAGGGTCTCTGATCGTCGTGTCGCGTTAGCGGCATCCTGCAGTAGTGGTGGGTGACTAGTAATGTTGATTACATCTTGTAGTTGATTACTATATGGTTTATTTGGTTGAAGATTATATGTTCAGATCCATTATGCTATTTAATACCCCTCTGATCTTGAGCATGATTATCATTTGTGAGTAGTTACTTTCATTCTTGAGGTCATGGGAGAAATCATGTTGCAAGTAATCATGTGAACTTGACATGTGTTCGATATTTTGATGATATGTATGTTGTGATTCACTTAGTGGTGTCATGTGAACATCGACTACATGACACTTCACCATATTTGGGCCTAAGGGAATGCATTGTGGAGTAGTTATTAGATGATGGGTTGTGAGAGTGACAGAAGCTTAAACCCCAGTTTATGCGCTATTCCATAAGGGACCGATTGGATCCAAAAGTTTAATGCTATGGTTAGAATTTATTCTTAATACTTTTCTCATAGTTGCGGATGCTTGCGAGAGGGTTAATCATAAGTAGGAGGTTTGTTCAAGTAAGAACAACACCTAAGCACCGTTCCACCCACATATCAAATTATCAAAGTACCGAACACGAATTAAGCCAACATGATGAAAGTGACTAGATGAAATTCCCGTGTACCCTCAAGAACACTTTGCTTATCATAAGAGACCGTTTTGGCCTGTCATTTGCCTCAAAATGATTGGGCTACCTTGCTGCACTTTGTTACTACTATCGTTACCTGCTCGTTGCAAATTATCTTGCTATCAAACTACTCCGCTACTTACAATTTTAGCACTTGCACACATTACCTTGCTAAAAACCACTTGTCATTTCCTTCTGCTCCTCGTTGGGTTCGACACTCTTACTTATAGAAAAGGCTACAATTGACCCCATATACTTGTGGGTCATAAAGGCTATTTTCTGGTGCCATCACCGGGGAGTGAGGCGCTCTTGGTAAGTGGAAATTGGTAAGGAAACATTATTATTACGTGCTAAAATTTATTGTCACTTGCTACTATGGAAAACAATCCTTTGAGGGGTTTGTTTGGGGTATCTTCACCTCGAACGGAACCACGATTAGTTGTCCCTCAACCTATTGCACCTACTAAAAATATTGAATATGAAATTCCTTTGGGTATGGTAGAACAACTGCTAGCTAATCCTTATGTAGGAGATGGAACCGAACATCCTGATATGCACTTAATATGTGTGGATGAAATTTGTGGATTGTTTAAGCTTGCAGGTTTGCCCAGAGATGAAGCTAAGAAGAAGGTTTTCACTTTATATTTGAAGGGAAAATCATATGGTATAGTCTATGCGATGATATTGGATCTTGGAAATGGAATGGGTTGAAATTGGAATTCCATCAAAAAATTATCCTATGCATCTAGTTCATCGTGATCGGAATTATATATATAATTTCTGGCCTCGTGAAGGAGAAAGTATCACTCTAGCTTGGGGGAGGCTTAAGTCAATGTTATATTCATGCCCTAATCATGAGCTCTCAAGAGAAATTATTATTCAAAAATTTTATGCTCGGCTTTCTCGTAATGATCAATCCATGCTCGGTACTTCTTGTAACTGGTTCTTTTATGAAGAAGACTATTGAATTCTGGTGGGATCTTTTAGAAAGAATTAAACACAACTCTGAAGATTGGGAACTCAATGAAGTTAAAGAGTCAGGTATTGAACCTAAGTTTGATTGTGTTAAATATTTTATGAATACCGATGCTTTTCAAAAGTTTAGCACTAAATATGGACTTGACTCTGAGATAGTAGCTTCCTTTTGTGAATATTTTGCTACTCATGTTGATCTTCCTAAGGAGAAGTGGTTTAAATATCACCCACCTATTAAAGAAGAAATTAAAGAACCAGTAAAAGCTAAAGAAGAAACTTTCATTTACAATGTTGATCTAGTTGTTCCTACTACTTATATTGAAAAAAAACCTTTCCCCGTTAGGATGAAGGAACATGCTAAAGCTTCAACTTTGGTTAACAAAAGTTATGTTAGAACACCCAAACCAGCTGAACAAATCAGAGTTGAACCTAGTGTTGCTATGATTAAAGATCTCTTAGTGGATAATATTGATGGGCATGTTATTTACTTCTATGATGAAGCTTCTAAATTGCCAAACCCGATGAAAAACATAAACATAGACCAGTTGTCGGCATGCCTGTTGTCTCAGTTAAGATAGGGGATCACTGTTATCATGGGTTATGTAACCTAGGTGCTAGTGTGAGTGCTATTCCTTTTTCCTTATATGAAGAAATTAAGAATGAAATAGCACCTGCTGAAACAGAAGACATAGATGTCACTATTAAACTTGCCAATAGAGATACTATATCACCAATTGGGATTCTTAGAGATGTTGAAGTCTTGTGTGGATAAATAAAATACCCTACTGGTTTTCTTGTTCTCCCCACAAGATGACTATTGTCCCACTATCTTTGGTAGACTTTTCTTGAACACCGCCAATGCCAGAATAGATTGTAAGAAACAAACTATCGGTGTTAGCTTTGGTGATGAATCTCATGAATTTA
This sequence comes from Triticum dicoccoides, assembly GCF_002162155.2. NCBI lineage: Eukaryota > Viridiplantae > Streptophyta > Magnoliopsida > Poales > Poaceae > Triticum > Triticum dicoccoides. The sequence continues at coordinate 442,790,836 of NC_041385.1, forward strand.
ATTTTTCCAAGTTTAGTAGACAACCTCATAAGAAAGATTTTTCTGGTAAGGATGAAATTATTGGTCTTGCTTCTATTGTTGTACCTCCTACTGATCCTTTGGAACAATATTTGCTTGACCATGAAAATGATTTGCATATGCGTGAAAGAAATGAAATAGATTGAATCTTTTTCGAACAACAACCTCTGCTTAAACACAATCTGCCTATTGAAACTCTAGGAGGTCCTCCCCCACCTAAAGGTGATCTTGTGTTTGAATTAAAACAATGGCCAGACACTTTGAAATATGCTTATCTTGATGAGAAAAAGATATATCATGTTATTATTTGTGCTAACCTTTTAGAACATGAAGAAGAAAGATTATTGAAAGTTCTAAGGAAGCACAGAGCTGCTATCGGATATACTCTTGATGATCTTAAGGGCATTAGTCCCACTCTATGTCAGCACAAGATTAATATGGAACATGATGCTAAACCCATTGTTGATCACCAATGTCGGTTAAACCCGAAGATGAAAGAAGTGATAAGAACATAAATATTGAACTTCTGGAAGCAGGTATAATATATCCTATAGCTGGTAGTAGACGAGTAACTTCCGGAGGCATTATTGTTGTTCCTAATGATAAGAATGAGCTTATTCCACAACGAATTGTCACAGGCTATAGGATGGTAATTGATTATAGAAAATTAAACAAAGCAACTAGAAAAGATCATTACCCTCTGCCTTTTATTGATCAAATGTGAGAAAGATTATCTAAGCACACACATTTTTGCTTCCTTGATGTATATTATGGTTTTTCACAAATACCTGTTTCATAACCTGATCAAGAAAAGACCACTTCTACTTGTCCTTTTGGAACTTATGCTTATAGACGTATGCCTTTTAGTTTATGCAATGCACCTGCTACCTTTCAAAGATGTATGACTGCTATATTCTCGGATTTTTGTGAAAAGATTTGTTGAGGTTTTCATGGATGATTTTTCTATTTATGGGAAGTCTTTTGATGATTGTTTAAGCAATCTTGATCGAGTTTTGTAGAGATGTGAGCAAACCAATCTTGTCTTGAATTGGGAGAAGTGCCACTTTATGGTTAACAAAGGTATTGTTTTGGGCCATAAAATTTCTGAAAGAGTCATTGAGGTGGACCAGGCCAAGGTTGATGCAATTGAGAAAATGCCATGTCCTAAAGAAATCAAAGGTATTCGTAGTTTCCTTGGTCATGCTAGTTTCTATAGGAGGTTTATCAAAGACTTTTCTAAATTTTCTAGGCCTCTTACAAATCTTTTGCAAAAGTATATTCCTTTTGTGGTTGATGATGATTGCTTGGAAGCCTTTGAAACACTATAGAAAGCCTTAATTACTGCACTTGTTGTTCAACCACCTGATTGAAACTTTCCTTTTGAGATTATGTGTGATTCTAGTGATTATGCTATTGGTGTTGTTCTATGGCAGAGAGTTGATAAGAAACTGAATGTTATCCATTATGCTAGTAAAACTCTAGACAGTGCAACAAAATTATGCTACTACTGAAAAAGAATTCTTAGTACTGGTGTTTGCTTGTGATAAATTCAGATCTTACATTGTTGATTCTAAAGTAATTGTTCACACTGATCATGCTGCTATAAAATATCTTAGGGAAAAGAAAGATGCTAAACCTAGACTCATTAGGTGGGTTCTTCTGCTACAAGAATTTGATTTGCATATCACCGATAGGAAAGGAGCAAAGAACCCCGTAGCTGATAACTTGTCTAGGCTTGAAAATATTCTTGATGACCCACAACCTATTAATGATAGCTTCCCTGATGAACAATTAGCTGCAATAAATGTTTCTAGTAGTACACCTTGGTACGCTGACCATGCTAATTATATTGTTGCTAAATACATACCACCTAGCTTTACATACCAACAAAAGAAAAAAATCTTCTATGATTTAAGACATTACTTTTGGGATGACCCATATCTTTATAAAGAAGGAGTAGATGGTATTATTAGACGTTGTGTACCTGAGCATGAACAGGAACAAATCCTACGGAAATGTCACTCCAAAGCTTATGGAGGACATCATGCGGGAGACAAAACCACCCATAAGGTATTGCAATCTGGTTTTTATTGGCCTACTCTCTTCAAGGATGCTTGTAAGTTTGTCTCATCTTGTGATGAATGTCAAAGAATAGGTAATATCGGTAAGCGTCAAGAAATGCCTATGGATTATTCACTTGTTGTTGAACCATTTGATGTTTGGGGATTTGATTTCATGGGACCTTTTCCTTCCTCTAATGGGTATACACATATTTTGGTTGTTGTTGATTATGTTACTAAGTGGGTAGAAGCTATTCCAACCAGTAGTGTTGATCACAACACCTCTATTAAAATGCTTAAGGAAGTTATTTTCCCAAGGTTTAGAGTCCCTAGATATTTAATGACTGATGGTGGTTCACACTTTATTCATGGTGCTTTCTGTAAAATGCTTGCTAAGTATGATGTTAACCATAGAATTGCATCACCTTATCATCCTCAGTCTAGTGGCCAAGTTGAACTTAGCAATAGAGAAATAAAATTAATCTTACAAAAGACTGTCAATAGGTCCCGGAAGAATTGGTCTAAGAAACTAGATGATGCACTTTGGGCTTATAGAACAACTTATAAAAACCCTATGGGTATGCCTCCATATAAAATGGTTTATGGAAAAGCTTGTCATTTGCCTCTTGAGTTAGAACACAAAGCATATTGGGCAATCAAAGAACTTAATTATTATTTCAAACTTGCTGGTGAAAAGAGGCTATTTGATATTAGCTCATTAGATGAATGGAGAACCCAGGCTTATGAAAATGCAAAGTTATTCAAAGAAAAAGTTAAAGGATGGCGTGAAAAAAGAATCCAAATGCATGAGTTCAAAGTTGGGGAATATGTTCTTTTATACAACTCTCGTTTCAGATTCTTTGCGGGAAAACTCCTCTCCAAATGGGAAGGACCCTATGCTATCGAGGAGGTCTATCGATCTGGAGCTATCAAAGTAAATAATGTCAAAGGTACTAACCCGAAGGTTGTCAATGGGCAACGAATAGAATACTGTATCTCAGATAAGCCCATTAATGTTGAAAGCAATATTATCCAAACTTTGACTCCGGACGTACACATAAAGAAAACCTACTGGAACACTCCAGAAACATGAAAAAAGTGGAGGTGCATGATACAGTAAGTAAACGGACTCCGAAAAATCTACAAAAATATTTTTTGTCAGTTTTGGAATATTTAAAAAATTAGGAAAATAAGAAACTTCCAGGAAAGTGACCCTGGTGGGCACGATACACTAGGGCGCGCCTGGCTTGCCAGGCACGCCTCGGTGGGTTGTGCCCACCTCGGGTACTTTCTGGACTCCGCTTTTTTCCTTTCTGCTTGTTCCCCAAGATAAAAAAAACTTTATATACCCCCCGAACCTGTTGATCTCCGTATGGCGGAGAAATCTCCTGTTTTTTTGATGTTTTCTGTCAGATCCAATCCACCATGGCCGCTTCAAGCTCCTCCAAGCACAAGTTCTTCGACAACGTCATCAACCCATATCTGCGGGAGGTGATACCGCACCCTCAAGCTATCAAGATGCGCGATGGGGTACTGCACATCCTGTAAGTGCATCTAGTGCCCCTTAGTGATTTTGGTGTATTGAAGACTTATAGGTTAAGGGACTAATGCATTTGTGAGTATACATAGGTCTATAAGTCTATGAGGAGTTTGATATTTACAGAGAAAGTCGACCCCTAAAAATGAAGTTCTTCAACTGAAGACTTTGATGTTCTGAAGACTTTCTGAAGACTTTGAAAGTGAAGAAATTGGTGTGACCTTGAAGACTTGGTATTCATTTGTGGAACATGAAGCGTGAAGACTTTTGTTTTCGTAGTTTCATTTTCTCTTTCTTGAGTCATAGGAAACACCGTACTGTTAAAGGGGGTCGAGGAAATACTAAGGAAAAATTTCCATGTGATGCTCAACTCAAAATCCTACACCTACCAATCCCTTCGAGTGAAGCCTTTGGAAATCTCATACAGTTTAGTCACTTTCTTCAGTGACAGAGACGAAGTTCTTCTGGTCGCTGATGAATTTGTTCTGACTGAGGAGTTAGGAATTCGTCAGTGCGAATTACCTACATAGTGAGGAACATGATAGCCCTGAGGAATTTGAGAGTCAAATTTCCGACCGTTGCTGTGCTGCGCGTCAGCTGTCCCAAAATATCTTATCCACCTAATGGTCATATCATTGAAGGGCATTTATGTCTTATCATGTCGGACTGCTCCCTAGGCTATAAATAGCCGCCCCCTGCAACCACTAGCTGGTTGGCTGCTCTGAGAGAACTTGACACTTGTCATTTGAGAGCAACCCATCCTCCGAGGACTTGAAAATTATCGAGTGAGGAAAACCCAAAACCAAACCCCTACAAACCCAAAGTGATTGAGCATCACTGAAGAAATTGATCTTGCGTGGATCCGACGCTTGTTACCATTGAAGAATGTGCTTCTTCCAGACGGTTAGGCGTCAAGGTCTAGAGCATCCAAGAGGAATTGTGGGTCGCCGAGTGACCAAGTCTATGAAGGTTTGGAAGTCGCCTGAAGACTTACCATGAGTGATTGGACGAGGTCTGTGTGACCTTAGTTCAAGGAGAATACGGTGAGGACTGGGTGTCCTGAGCTGCGTGCTCAGCGACTGGGTGTCCGGGACTGTGTGTCCTCGAGTTTAAATACTCAGCCGCTCCAACCAGACGTACAACTGAGACAGCAGTTGGAACTGGTCTACCAAATCATTGTCTTCACCAACCTAACTGGTTCTATTTCCTCAACCCTTTCATTTCCTCATTACTGTGTTGAGTGTTTGTTCGTATCTGTGTTTGAAGACTTTGACTGAAGACTTTCTCAATTTCCTCAGTTCAATTTCTTCAGTCTGTTTGTCTTCATCTTGTGTTATCCTGTGATTACGCTTTCTGTACTCTGTGGTAGTCTTCATTTCATCATGATGACCATGCTTGTATTCTGTTATGCTTACTTCTGAGTACTTATTCCGCTGCTAATAGTTCTTCGCTAAGGAATTTCCTCACCGGCAAATTCCTCAGTGAAGAATTCATAAAAATCGCCTATTCACCCCACCTCTAGTCGACATAATGCACTTTCAATTGGTATCAGAGCAAGGTACTCCCTTGTTCTGTGTGATTTTGGTTTAACCGCCTGGAGTTTTAGTTATGTCGACCGCAGGTATGATCAAGGTCTCGGCTGGGTGTCCTACCTTTGATGGGACGGACTACCCCTACTAGAAAAACAAGATGTGAATGCATCTCGAGGCAATTGACAACGATCTCTGGTATGTTGTGCAAAATGGTGTTCCCTCTGTCTCACCCTCACTGAATGCTACCGATGTGAAGAGATTCAAGCAACTCGATTCTCAAGCGAAGAATATCATATGTGGCCATCTGAGTAAAGGACAGTATGGAAGAGTGAGTGCTTTGGAAACTGCTAAGCTTATCTGGGATAGGCTGTCCAAAGTGAATGAAGGAGTCTCAACTCAGCGTGACTCTCGAGTTGATGTTCTTCGAAATCTCTTCAACCGCTTCAAAAGACTCGACAATGAAAATGTCCAACAAACCTTTGATCGCCTCACTGACATCTCAAATGAGCTTCAAGCCCTCGGTGCCACTGACATCACTGACCATGAGGTGGTGAAGAAACTGTTGAGATCGCTTGATTCCTCATTTGATACTCTGGGTCTGATGATACAAGAACGGGCTGACTACAAGTATCTTGATCCTGCCGATATCCTCGAAAGGCTAACTCACGAGTTCCAGCTTGCTGAAAAGAGAGATCTCTATGGTTTGAGCTATGGCAAACCACGTGCCCTGAAGGCCAAGGTTGTGTTTGAGTCTGAATGTGAGGATTCTGGTAGTAGCCTTGGTGATCCTAAAGAATTGAGTCAGGAGCTAGCACTGCTCGTGAAGAAATTCCAAAAGTTCTCAAGACGTGGTCGCTTTGGAAAATCCTCAAGAAGCAGTGATTCCTCATCAAGTGACTATAAGAGAAGGCTGTGCCACAAATGCAAGAAACCTGGTCATTATATTCAAGATTGTCCTCAGTGGGAAAAGGAATTGAAGAAGAAGAAATACAAGGATTACAGTTCTGATGATGCGAAGAAGAAGAAGAAATTGTCAAAATCTTCATCATCAAAATCCTCGAAGTCTTCATCTCACAAGAAGAGCAGCTCCAAGAAGGCTCAGGCATTCATTGGCAAGGAATTGGACTCTGAAGCTGAATCTGAGGAACATGAGGATGTGGAGGCGTTTGAAGAATCCGAATCTGGTGTGGCGAGTCTGGCCTTCGCTACTGCTTTCGTTAGCAAGTCCATCTTCAACACTGAAGAAACTAACCCCATCGACAAGCCTGATGAAGATAATGATGACTACGCTCCCACCTATTGCTTCATGGGAAAAGGTGCAAAGGTACTCAAATACACCTCCTCTGAATCAAGTGAAAATGAATCTGATGAGGATCTCAAGCCCAGCTACTCTAAACTTGCTAAGATTGCTGTAAAACAACAAAGGGCTTTTGAAAAGGTTCAAAACATGCTAGACAAAAGTGATGATATGTTGGGTGAAGAAATGGATCGCACTAAAGCCCTGACTGAAAATCTTTAGAGACTTCAGTCTAGGTTTGATAACCTTCAAAGTCATCATAACTCTCTCTTATCTGATCATGAGAAACTTTCTTATGAATTTCTTCAAAGAAAGCAAGATCTTGAGAAGCTAAGAGTGAGTTATGAAGATCTTCAGAAGGAGCGTGATTCATTACTAGCTCAACAAATCAGCGCTTCTCAGGAAGAATTTGTTCCTCCATGCTTAAAGTGCATTGAACGTGAATCTGCTAATTCTTCACCTGAATGTTCAAATGCTTCAATTGTTACAAATTCTTCACCTGCCTCTGCTATCACTAATTCCTCATCTGAGGACATTGCTAGTATCGCTGACGATGCAGGGCTGAAGGAATTGTACATGACAGGCATGTACAAAAGCCTCAAAGGGCATCAGACTCTTTGTGATGTGCTTAAAAAGCAGATCCTCAACAGAAACCCTAGGAAAGAGGGTATCGCCTTTGAGAGGAAACTTAATGCTGATGGAACATATTGGAAGCCTGAGCAGTACCCCAAAACCTCATGGGTTGCTGCAAAGGGACCTCCAGTTGATCCATCTAACTTATCTGGCTTTACATGTGAATCTCCTCATCCTTCTGATGAGTCATTTGACTCCAACTATAAATTGTTCAAAAATCGGAATGGTGAAGTATTTGCTAGATATGTTGGCACTAACTGCAGGAACGGTTCTCCTATGAAGAAAATCTGGGTTCCCAAGAAGTGCCTTGAAAGTCTTCGGGTGAATGTCCTCATGACACCACCAGTGAAGAACAGGAACCCCAGATCAAATTCTTCATATGGATCAAATTCCTCAAATGGATCAAAGTCCTCATATGATTATCATCGTGCTAACAACTCTGTTTCGCAGGGTAGAGCTAAGGGCTATGAATATGTGCATTATTCTTCAAACCATTATGTTCATAAGTCCTCGAAGAATTTCTCTGCTTATTCATATGCTTACCCTAACCCCTCTTATGTGAAACGAAATGGTTTGGCTTCTATGCCACCATTCTCGTATGGTGCTCGCAGAGTGATGAACTCTTTGCCACCCCTTCAGGTGTGGGTGGTGAAGAAAAAGAACTAATCTCTTCTGTAGGGTCATGTCTCTAGACGTGCCTTAACGTCTGAAGAATTTGTTGGGGACCTGACAAAATTGCCTGAAAGGACGCAGGCGAATCATGATGAAATAAACTTTCACACGTCCTCCTACTGCTATATCTGTTTACTGCTTGATGAAATTCATTTGATGAACTTGATATCATATTCTTCATTGATGAAGCATATGAGATTGTAAGTTACACTAATTCATCTGCAGGATGATCAACCCAAAGCCACTGAATGGGTCCTCGATAGTGGATGTACAAATCACATGACTGGTGACAAGAATCTTTTGATGGATGCTCCCTTATCACTGTCACATCTGAAGCACATCATCTTTGCTGACAAAGGCAAAAGTCAGGTATTGGGTCTTGGTAAGGTTGCGATCTCTAAGGATAAACACATGGACAAAGTCATGCTTGTTGAGTCCTTAGGATACAACCTCATGTCAGTCTCAATGCTTTGTGATCTTGATATGGTTGTTGTCTTTGGCAAGTATCGCTGTGTTGTGATTATGGAAGCTGACAATTCCAAAGTCTTCGAAGGCTTTAGGAGAGGAGATTTGTATATTGTTGATTTCTTTACAGGACCACAACCAGCCGTGTGTCTACTTGCAAAAGCTTCAGAAGGCTGGCTATGGCATCGACGACTTGGTCACGCAGGCATGAGGAATTTGCACACGCTTGCGAAGAAGAAGCATGTCATTGGCATTGAGAATGTCAAATTCCTCAAGGATCACTTATGCGGAGCCTGTGAAGCTGGAAAAATGACCAAGGCCAAGCATCCAGCAAAGACTATCATGACCACTACTCGTCCATTCGAATTGCTTCACATGGACCTCTTCGGACCTAATCATTACTCAGCAGTCACTAATGATGCATCTCTATATGGTTTTGTCATTGTTGATGATTACTCTCGATATACATGGGTACACATTGTTACTTACAAACATGAAGTGCAGGAAGTCTTCAAACGTTTTTCCTTGAGGGCTTCAACCAACTTTGGTGTGAAGATCAAGCACATCAGAAGTGACAATGGAACTGAGTTCAAGAATTCCGGTCTTGATGACTATCTTGATGAACTTGGTATTACTCATGAGTTATCTGCTCCCTATAATCCTCAGCAAAATGGCGTCGTGGAGCGCAAGAATAGAACTCTTGTTGAGATGGCTCGCACTATGCTTGATGAATACAAAACGCCTCATCATTTTTGGATTGATGCAATTGATACTGCGTGCCACATCATCAACAGAGTATATCTTCACAAATTCTTCAGAAGACGGCCTATGAACTCCTCATTGACAAGAAACCCAATGTGAGTTATTTCAAAGTCTTCGGTGCTAAATGTTGGATTAGAGATCCTCACCACAATTCTAAATTTGCACCGAAAGCACATGAAGGTTTTATGCTTGGTTACGGAAAGGACTCACACACCTACAGAGTCTTCAACATTGTTCTTCACAAGATTGTTGACACTGTAGATGTGCGGTTCGATGAAACTAATGGCTCGCAAAGAGAGCACCTACCTTCTGTGTTAGATGAACCAGCACCTGAGGATTCTATCAAGTTCAAGGCAACTGAGGATGTCATTCCTACTGAAGAATTTGCTGAAGAATTCATTCCAGTTCATGAAGAACATCGAGCTGATACACCTGAAGAAAATGCTGAGGAAAATGGTGCTGAAGAAAATGCTGACCAAACTCCTCAGCGACAACCAGCTCATCCTCGCGTTGCAAAAGAAGTGCAAGTGGAGAAGATCATCGATGACATTAGAGCACCAGGTCCTCTCACACGCTCAAAAGCTTCACATTTATCTAACTTTTGTGGGCACTATGCTTTTGTCTCTATCACACAGCCCACTAAGGTAGATGAAGCATTTTTGGAGCCGGAGTGGATTCAGGCTATGCAAGAAGAATTACATCAGTTCGAGCTCAACAATGTCTGGGAACTGGTCAAACGTCCAGATCCTCGCAAGCATAATATCATTGGCACAAAGTGGATCTACCGCAACAAGCAAGATGAAAATGGCCTTGTGGTGAGGAATAAGGCACGACTGGTAGCTCAAGGCTACACACAGGTTGAAGGAATTGATTTCGATGAAACTTTTGCACCTGTTGCTAGACTTGAGGCTATTCGCATATTACTTGCTTATGCTAACCATCATGATATCATCTTATATCAAATGGATGTGAAAAGTGCATTCCTCAATGGTAAGCTTGAGGAAGAAGTATATGTTGCTGAACCCCCAGGTTTTGAAGATCCAAAGAATCCTGACAAAGTCTTCAGACTTAATAAGGCCCTCTATGGCCTCAAGCAAGCCCCTCAGGCGTGGTATGATACATTGAAGGAATTCTTCGTGAAGAATGGCTTCACACCCGGTTCACTCAACCCTACTATCTTTACTAAATCTTATGATGGTGAACTGTTTGTGTGCCAAATATATGTTGATGATATTATCTTTGGCTGTACTGACCAACGTTATAGTGATGAATTTGCCTATATGATGAGTGAAGAATATCAAATGTCTATGATGGGAGAGTTGAAATTCTTCTTAGGTCTTCAAATTCGTCAACAATGCAATGGCATATTCATATCTCAGGAGAAATACCTCAAAGATGTACTGAGGAAATTCGGCATGCAAGATTGCAAAGGCGTCAAAATTCCTATGCCCACAAATGGCCATCTATGCACTGATGAAAATGGTATTGACTTCGATCACAAGGTATACCGCTCCATGATCGGTTCTTTATTGTACTTATGTGCATCTAGGCCAGATATAATGCTTAGTGTTTGCATGTGTGCCCGATTTCAAGCTGCACCGAAGGAATCACACCATAAGGCTGTGAAGCATATTCTTCGATATCTAGCTCACACACCAACACTAGGATTATGGTACCCCAAGGGCTCTGCTTTTGATCTCATTGGATATTCTGACTCTGACTATGCTGGTGATCATGTGGACCGCAAGTCAACTTCTGGCACTTGTCATTTCCTCGGACGATCTTTGGTTTGCTGGTCCTCGAAGAAACAGAACTGCGTATCACTGTCCAGAGCGGAAGCTGAATACATTGCTGCTGGCTCTTGCTGTGCTCAACTGCTTTGGATGAAGCAAACACTCAAGGACTATGGCGTCAACGTGAAGAATGTGCCTCTCCTCTGCGACAATGAGAGTGCCATCAAGATTGCTCACAACCCAGTTCAGCACTCGAAGACAAAGCACATTCAGATTCGTCATCATTTTCTTCGTGATCATGTGTTGAAGGGCGACATCTCCATCGAGCACGTGAAGACTGAAGAACAACTAGCTGATATCTTCACTAAGCCCTTGGATGAGGAGAGATTTAGCAAGTTGCGGTGTGAGCTAAATATCTTAGAATCTTTGAATGTTCTTTGAAAAGGACACACATCCTAACACTTATGCAAAATTGATGACTTAGATGTGCAACACATGAAGAAACGTTTTTCTTCAATCAATGAAGAATAACACTCTAAGTGTGAAGAAATTAATGAAGAATTTGATTCTCAGAACCCTACGACAATTGTACGAGGTGTCTGAAATCATCATTCTTATACGGTGGGTCACGCCACCACAAAAAGTTGAAAATCTTCAATTTGAGTTTTTCCTCAGTTTTGAAATTCTTTAGTTTTTCAAATTCTTCAACTTTTCAAAATCTTCACTGTTTCCTTCGTTTTTCATCATTGGCTATATATATATATATATATGAGTTTATGTCCTCTACAGCATTCACTTATAGCTATTTCTTCAAGTTGCTTTTTCTGCTAAGTGAATGTGATCGGACCCTTCCCCCTCTATGCTATACTCAACCCAATCTATTCACAAATTCTTCATATGCGTTCTATTTGAAACTCGTTCAAAATCTTCACTGTGTCCTTGTCAGCTGAAGAAATTGCGAACAAAACTTTAAAACAAATCTTATCCAAATTTTCGGTTTTGCCGCTCAAACCGTTCCGCATCCCACAATGCATTATTCTATTCACCCACGATCGTACACGATCTCAACTACACAGTACGTGGGTGACACATGTCGCGAGAAGGAGAAAGGCAGGGGCACGTCCATCCCAAATCTTCGGGCGAACAGTTTTTCACCGTGTCTATAAATACCCCTCTCCCTTCCTCACTTCATTTACTCCGCTCGATCACTACTCTCTCACTCGAGCTCCTCAAACCCTAGCGCCGCCGCTACTCCATCGTCGCCGGTGAGGAAGAGCTTCGCTGCCTCGACCTCGTCGCCGTTGTACTCACGCCGACCGCGGAAATCTTCACTCCGCCGCCGCCGTAGCTGTCTTCCTCTGCCAAGTTAGGGCGTGGGAGATCTAACCTGACGAACTTCACATCTGTTCTTCTCAGTTCATCGTGTTCTTCACTTCAGGTAATTAAAAGTTACTTTTATTACTCACTTTGATTCTCAAACTTTCCTGAAAATCTTTAAAGGTGTTTATTCTTCAAATCTTCACACATATGAACATCACACATCATATGATCTTGAACTGTTTGTCTAAGCAATCATTTTCTTCAAGATTCCCTAATTGTGTGGATCTTCGATCTGTACAAATCTGGAACCTAAGACAAGAACGCTTAGTGAAATTCCTCAAGGTTCATCTGGTCAAATTCCTCAAAACTTGTTCTTTTTGAAAAACCTCCTCAGAATGCATATGACCTCTCCGAATTCCTCGCACCTGTACTCTGTTCACAGGTACTCATGTCTGCTGCTGAATCACTAGGTTCTCATCAACTTAACTCATTTGCAGCATTCCTCGAAGAAAAACTGCATACTTCTTCAGAGAACTCGATTGTTCAAATTCCTCAACTGAAGAATATGGCAGACGGTAAGAAGCCGCAGAAAGGAGGAAAGAAACCCGAGGTTATGACTGCGTTTGAAATCCCTAAGGAAATTTATGCTGACTATTGCACACAGCACACCTGATGAAGCAAAATTTGGCAAAGAAAACAAAAATCAGTGCAAGGTGCGCATTCGGAGGATTGAACGGAGATGGGCAAGGGAATGGAGGGAATACAGATATGTGACTCCAAAGTACATGAGGAAATTCGCCCTCAATCCTCCATGCCCAAGAGCTCCATTGGCACCTGGCCAAGTAGCTGACCCACAAGCATCAAACGTGGTGAGGACTTTCCTGAAGAATGGGCTAAGCGCCAAGCTAAATTGGCAAGACAAGCCAAGGAGGCAGTGAAGAAATTCAATGAGGATTCTGCCACTGCTACTGCTACTGAGGCCTCGGTCGAACCGAGGAAATCCATGCCAAAGAAGCCTGCTCGTAAGCCAAGTGCTTCACCAACAGTGCCCTCACGGCAAATTCCTCACACTGCTACAGCTCCACCAAAGTCCTCAACAGCTCCTTCAAAGTCCTCAGCTCCTGTGCATCTGGCTACATGTCAAAGGACTGCTGGTTTCTCGATTGCCTCTGGTGTTTCAGCAAGTTCCTCAGCTGCACTAATTTCCTCATCAGGCCCCACACTGTTGAAGACCAAAGCAACAGTTGGACGAGGTCCTCGGCCAAGTCCAAAGAAGAAACAGGTCGCATTCCATGTGCCTTCTGATGATGAAGCTTCTGATGATGAACTTGCAGAAATCATCAGAGACAGACAGGTGAAGGCCGCTAGAGCCAAAGGCACATCTGTGCCACTGCTTTTGGATCCGAGAAAAATCCTCGATTACATTGATCTCTGGCACAAGGATCCTAACACCCCTATGCCTGATTTTCATCTGACCTCTGGTCAAAGTGACATGCTAACCCATTTCATCACTGAAGAGAAATGGAAGTTTGAAAAGGCAAGAGAGATTAGGAAAGCTCAATACAGAAAGGAGAAGCTCCTGAAGAAAAACGTTGTCAGAATGACACGTGAGGAACTTCTCCAGGCTCAGTCTGAAATTCAAGCCCTCAGCAAAGACTTTGATGCCTACTATGTTGATTGGCAAGGAGCTAAAGTAAGATTCATCAATCTGACGAAGAAATTCACAAATGTTGCAGCCCCATCGCAACAAGAAAATCTTCAGGCTACAGACTCTGCTCAGCCTGCTGAAGAACATGCCAGCACCGCTGATGACTTTTAGCCTGCTGAAGAACATGCTCGTTCCAGGGCTGATGAAGAAATTCCAGCCGCTGAAGAAATTGCCAGGGCATCCACTAGTGGTGCGCCTGAAGAAACTGAAGAGATCGGAGCAACTGCATCAGTTGCGCCTGAAGAAAATGAACCAGATTCCTCAGCTCCTCCCGCGCCCACACCAACTCCAATTCTTCCATCTGCTTCTGATGTGAAGAAGATCAAGGCTGCAGAGCGAGCTGTAGTGAAGAAAAGGAAGGCATCAGCTGCGTCAAACTCTTCGGCTGTGAAGAAAATGAAGCCAATGACCAGCTCACTCGAAAATCCAATTGATGTTGTTCCGATTTCCTCCATACCATCAAAGGACCTTGTTCCTTTTGGAGAAGACTATGAGATCCCAAGCGGATCTGATGAAGAAAATCATTCTGCTGCTTCGTCAGAGCAGATTGATGAAGAAATTGAAGTGGAAGCAATCCCTTCAACCCCAATCATTTCCTCGCGTATGCCTCAGTTCACAGCTGAAGAGGCCAGTGTTGAGGAACTTGAAGAAGATGTGGATATTGGAAGCACAACGCCAATGATGAACAATGACTTTTGGGAAAGTCAGCATCCAAATTCTCCACTCTTCACCCCAATCCAACAGATACCTCAGTCCCCTGATCCAACTGTTCAAATGGGCTCTGAAGAAACTCATCCCACTTCATCTGTCCATGAAGAAATTCCAGCCACTAGTGCTGATGAACCTGCTGCTGCTGATCCTCAGACTGCACCTATTGAGGAACAAGAAATTCCTCAGCCTGAAGAACCTGAGCTCGCGATTCCTGAGGTGGTGATGCAACTCACTGACACCCCTCTGTCAAAGCCAAAGAATCCGTTCTCAAGCAAACAGAAGTTCAAGGCTGAAGATTTCTTTGCCGAGCACGTATTCTTCACTGATTATAATCCATATGATTCTGCTCGCATAAGGAAGAGGCGTTTCTGGACTGCCAGCCAAGCCAATTTCTATTCCTTAGTGCTCTTCAACAAAGACAAAGTCTTCGATCATGCACATATTCCTCATGTGGACATGGAGTCTCTGCCCGGCTTTGAGCCAGTCCTCAGTGTTCTTCACGATGCAGGACTTCTGAATTTCTGCACTGATATCTGTGACTGGAATGAAGAACTCATTCTTCAATTCTATGCAACTCTGCACATCACCGGAGTCGCTGAAGACGTGAACTCATGGGTATTGGGCTGGATGTCTGAAAATACTCACTACAAGGCACCAGCAACTGAATTGCTTCGTGCTCTACCACCCAGTCCTCCACTTGATGGTGCTCGTTGTATATCTACAACGAACCAGAACTTTCAAATCACTATATGCAAGTGCTGATGAAGCCTTTGAAGCCAAGGCAGGCCCCACGAAGCAAATTCCTCATCAAGGAATTACTCTATGTGCCTCGGACTGTCTATCGAATTCTGACGAAGACAATGAGTCCCATCAAAGGCCACGACTCAAATGATGAAGTCGTTGGCATCATGAAGAATATGCTTTTCAACATCATTCATGGCATTCCCGTCAACTTCCATGATTTCTTCATGAGGACTCTGGCCAATATTGCTATGTCACCATTCGAGCTGAAGCCCTATGCTCCTTGGATTATAAGATTCATCAGGGCAAGATCTTCACTGAATTACAAAGCTGACACTCTGAACCACGGTAGCTACTTGCCTCCCATTTAAGTCCTCAAACGAACAATTTCATCAGCTGATGATAAAGGCAAGGCCGCTGCTGTGATCGATGAAGGCATTCGTCCATTAGATGGTCAATTTCGCAAGGCTGCATCTTACTCTACCAATGACGATTCTGCCACACATGACTCTGCCGCAAATACCTCAGCCAAGCAAAATCCTCAAGCCACAGCACCCAGGGTGATGACTGACCATGAGTTACTCCTCAGTCTTCATCAGAAGGTTGATCGCAATCACAAATGGGTAAAGCGTCAGTTTGGTGCACTTCTTCACAATATGACCTCAACACACAATGCAGTGAAGAAGAACCAATACTACCTTCATGAAACCTTCAACCGCACCTGGGTTGTCCTCACTCATGTCTATAGCGCTGAAGAATTGAAGACTATGGGTCTCAAGGAAGAATTTGACTGGTCTGCACCTCCTCCGAAGAAATTCAAGAGGGTCAAAATTCCTCCACTGGTGGCCAGCTCTTATTCTTCATCGCGTGACACTGATGAGTATGAAGATTTGGACGACACTGCGGCAGGCCCTGCTACAACAAACAACCCCGACAACACTGGCGCTCCTCCATCGACTTGAAATTCTTTAGGGGCGTTAGTCCTCAGTTTCAATCCTTTTGGTCATTTGATGACAAAGGGGGAGAAATCTGAGTTAGTCTTCAAGCGGGTCTATATTAAGGGCAATTTTTTAAGTTACAACTCTCGTTCTTCTGAAACTTTTATTTGGATCGAGTTGTAATCTTAAACCCGATGGTGCGCTGATACTTTTGTTGCAGTATGCTTTGCATGCTTATTCCTCGTTAATGACATTGCACGCATGCTGAATCTCATCAGGCACCATATTTCATCATGCATTTCAAATTCTTCATATTATATATCACATGCATGTATGAATTACAAGATATAGGGGGAGATCTCCATGATTCAACTCTTCAAATGTGCATTGCCTCAAAAGCAAATTCCTCACTATGCACATCTTCAGGGGGAGTTCTTCTATATCTTGTAATCAGATTCCTCAATATCAATGTATACACTTCATATGTTTATCCCCGTTGAAAACTTAACCTATGTTGTCATCAATCACCAAAAAGGGGGAGATTGTAAGTGCATCTAGTGCCCCTTAGTGATTTTGGTGTATTGAAGACTTATAGGTTGAGGGACTAATGCGTCTGTGAGTATACACAGGTCTATAAGTCTATGAGGAGTTTGATATTTATAGAGAAAGTCGACCCCTAAAAATGAAGTTCTTCAACTGAAGACTTTGATATTCTGAAGACTTTCTGAAGACTTTGAAAGTGAAGAAATTGGTGTGACCTTGAAGACTTGGTATTCATTTGTGGAACATGAAGCGTGAAGACTTTTGTTTTCGTAGTTTCATTTTCTCTTTCTTGAGTCATAGGAAACACCGTACTGTTAAAGGGGGTCGAGGAAATACTAAGGAAAAATTTCCATGTGATGCTCAACTCAAAATCCTACACCTACCAATCCCTTCGAGTGAAGCCTTTGGAAATCTCATACAGTTTAGTCACTTTCTTCAGTGACAGAGACGAAGTTCTTCTGGTCGTTGATGAATTTGTTCTGACTGAGGAGTTAGGAATTCGTCAGTGCGAATTACCTACACAGTGAGGAACATGATAGCCCTGAGGAATTTGAGAGTCAAATTTCTGACCGTTGCTGTGCTGCGCGCCAGCTCTCCCAAAATATCTTATCCACCTAACGGTCATATCATTGAAGGGCATTTATGTCTTATCATGCCGGGCTGCTCCCTAGGCTATAAATAGCCGCCCCCTACAACCACTAGCTGGTTGGCTGCTCTGAGAGAACTTGACACTTGTCATTTCAGAGCAACCCATCCTCCGAGGACTTTGAGCGAAAATCATCGAGTGAGGAAAACCCAAAACCAAACCCCTACAAACCCAAAGTGATTGAGCATCACTGAAGAAATTGATCCTGCGTGGATCCGACGCTTGTTACCTTTGAAGACTGTGCTTCTTCTAGACGGTTAGGCGTCAAGGTCTAGAGCATCCAAGAGGAATTGTGGATCGCCGAGTGACCAAGTCTGTGAAGGTTTGGAAGTCGCCTGAAGACTTACCACGAGTGATTGGACGAGGTTTGTGTGACCTTAGTTCAAGGAGAATACGGTGAGGACTGGGTGTCCTGAGCTGCGTGCTCAGCGACTGGGTGTCCGGGACTGTGTGTCCTCGAGTTTAAATACTCAGCCGCTCCAACCAGACGTACAACTGAGACAGCAGTTGGAACTGGTCTACTAAATCATTGTCTTCACCAACCTAACTGGTTCTATTTCCTCAACCCTTTCATTTCCTTATTACTGTGTTTGTTTGTTCATATCTGTGTTTGAAGACTTTGACTGAAGACTTTCTCAATTTCCTCAGTTCAATCTCTTCAGTCTGTTTGTCTTCATCTTGTGTTATCATGTGATTACGCTTTCTGTACTCTGTGCTAGTCTTCATTTCATCATGATGACCATGCTTGTATTCTGTTATGCTTACTTCTGAGTACTTATTCCGCTGCTAATAGTTCTTCGCTAAGGAATTTCCTCACCGGTAAATTCCTCAGTGAAGAATTCATAAAAATCGCCTATTCACCCCCCCCCCTCTAGTCGACATAACGCACTTTCACATCCGCGATGTGCAAGGACCCAAAGGGACTGGATCCGTGGAGGCCAGACTTGAAGCTATGGAGCAGGAAATCTTCCAGTGCAAGGGAATGGTGGAACGTGGACTCAATGCCAATCACCTCATGATTGCGGACTACACCCATGATCTCAAGGTGGATGGCAAGTCCAGGACATCATCTTCTCCCTCAACGAGCAAATCAACTTCCTCCATAGCCAGATCCACGACCTTCAAAGCCAAGTCTTTGAATATGAGGCAAGGTTTAAAGGTATGAGTTTGGCTACCAGTTGCAGGATACGAGAGACTCACTCCTCCTCTTATGATGGTGAGCCTCTGCCATGTAATACGGAGGAGAAGATTGCTTCTACTTCATCACCACCACCTCCTTCTTCACCACCAAAAGAAAACTAAGTATCGGGTATGGGCACTCCCCATGGCTTTCGCCAAGTTTGGGGGAGGTGCCCCGGTATCGTATCATCTCCACTATCTTTTGCCTTTACTTTCTTAGTTCGATCCATGGTTATCATTTGCTTTAGATGAATAAAAGTTTAGTTCAATCCTTTCTTTTCTAGAGTCTGCTTAGTGATCAATTGTAATCATGTGCGAGATATATAATAAAGTTTAGTTTGAGTTTGCTTTCTTTATTTTCTTATTTCAATAAAAAGAAATGAAATAAATGAAAAAAGGGGATCATATGCTAATCTTATGGTAAGTGATGACATTACACAAGGAAAAGTATAAGTATAAAATTTTATTGTAGATTGACAAACATAGCATTGGTCAATGATGTAACTCATGAAAGAATTAATAAGGGAAGAGAAGATTCACATACAAATACACTATCCTGGAAATCTTTTGTGATTGTGAGCACCCATCAAAATATTATATGTGATACATCTCCAACGTATCTATAGTTTTTAATTGTTCCATGCTATTATATTATTTGTTTTGGATGTTTTATATGCATTAAAATGCAATTTTATATTATTTTTGGGACTAACCTATTAACCGAGAGCCCAGTGCCAGTTTCTGTTTTTTTGCCTATGTTAGAGTTTCGATCATGGAGGGCTTCTACACCAACACCATTGCCTCTTTGATGAAGCGTGAGTAGTTTACCACAGACCTACGGGTCCATAGCTAGTAGCTAGATGGCTTCTTCTCTTTCTTTGATTCTCAATACCATGTTCTCCTCGATGTTCTTGGAGATCTATTCGATGTAATATTCTTTTGCTGTGTGTTTGCCAATATCCGATGAATTGTGGATTTATGATCAGATTATCTATGAATATTATTTGAGTCTTCTCTGAATTCTTATATGCATGATTTGATATATTTGCAAGTCTCTTTGAATTATCGGTTTAGTTGGCCTATTAGATTGGTTTTTCTTGCAATGGGAGAAGTGCTTAGCTTTGGGTTCAATCTTGCGGTGTCCTTTCCTAGTGACAGTAGGGGCAACAAGGCATGTATTGTATTGTTGCGATCGAGGATAAAAAGTAGGGGTTTTCATCATATTGCTTGAGTTAATTCCTCTACATCATGTCATCTTACTTAATGCATTACTCCATTCTTTATGAACTTAATACTCTAGATGCATGCTGGATAGCGGTTGATGTGTGGAGTAATAGTAGTACATGCAGAATAGTTTCAGTTTACTTGACACAGATGTGATGCCTATGCTCATGATCATTGCATTAGATATCGTCATAACTTTGCGCTCTTCTATCAATTGCTCGACAGTAATTTGTTCACCCACCGTAATATTTGCTATCTTGAGAGAAGCCACTAGTGAAACCTATGGCCCCCGGGTCTCTTTTCCATCATATAAGTTTTCTTTTACATCATACTAGTTTCCGATCTACTATTTTGCAATCTTTTACTTTCCGGTCTATAAAACAAAAATACCAAAAAATATTTACTTTACCGTTTATCTATCTCTATCAGATCTCACTTTTGCAAGTAGCCGTGAAGGGATTGACAACCCCTTTATCGCGTTGGGTGCAAGTTGTTGATAGTTTGTGCAGGTATTCGGTGACTTGTGTGTTATCTCCTACTGGATTGATACCTTGGTTCTCAAACTGAGGGAAATACTTACTCTACTTTGCTACATCACCCTTTCCTCTTCAAGGGAAGAACCAACGCAAGCTCAAGAGGAAGCAGGAAGAATTCCTGGCGCCATTGCCAGGGAGATCTACGTCAAGTCAAGCCATACCAAGGACCCATCATAAACTCTCCTCTCTCGCATTACATTATTCGCCATTCGCCTCTCATTTTCCTCTCCCCCACCTCTAAAACGATTTTCGAAAAGATTTGCCTTTTCTTCGCCCCTCTTCCATTCGTCTTTTTCGCTTGCTTCTCATGTGCTTGTGTGTTGGTGTGCCTGTTTGCCTTGATGGAGCAGCCAAAAAGCGTTGATCCTCACCTTAGGAGGTTGGAATAAATTGAAAATAATGTTAGAAGCTTTATCTCTTTACAATTTGAGCATAATATTTTTTTAGAAACGAGCTTAAAGAACAAAAAAGTTTTATGGAATATATGAATATAAAGAGATCGATGATATGTCTAAAGAATTTTATGGTTTGAAATCTTAGTTTGCTCCTCTTGAAAATTTAGTAGGCCAAATTTCCGATAAACAAGCCACCTTAGTTAATAAGATGGCCGCTAAACCTGAGGCTCTAAATAATAATGATTAAGATCTAAAAGTTATTGATGTGACTCATATTGATTCTTTGTTTTCCAATATTAATCTTGATAAATATGGGACTGGAGATGAGTCAACTTTAGTTAAAAGGCGTCCCAATGATTCGGAGTTTTTAGATCTAGATGCAAAAATTGATAAAAGTGGGATTGGAGAGGTCAAGACTTTAAGCAGCAATGAAGCAACTCTTTTGGATTTCAAGGAATTTAATTATGATAATTGTTCTTTAATAGATTGTATTTCCTTGTTGCAATCCATGTTAAATTCTCCTCATGCTTATAATCAAAACAAAGCTTTTACTAAACATATCGTTGATGCTATGATGCAATCTTTTGAAGAAAAGCTTGAATTATAAGTTTCTATCCCTAGAAAACTTATGATGAGTGAGAACCTACTATTATGATTAAGATTAAATATTATGAATTCCATGCTTTGTGTGATTTGGGTGCTAGTGTTTCCACGATTCCAAAAACTTTGTGTGATGTGTTAGGTTTCCGTGAATTTGATGATTGTTCTTTAAATTTGCATCTTGCGGATTCCACTATTAAGAAACCTATGGGAAGGATTTATGATTTTCTTATTGTTGCGAATAGGAACTATGTGCCCGTAGATTTCATTGTTCTTGATATATATTGCAATCCTACATGTCCTATTATGCTTGCTAGACCTTTCCTTAGAACGATTGGTGCAATTACTGATATGAAAGAAGGAAACATTAGATTCCAATTTCCGTTAAGGAAAGGCATGGAACAATTTCCTAGGAATAAAATTAAATTGCCACATGAATCTATCATGAGAGCCACTTATGGATTGCAAACCAAAGATGACAATACCTAGATCTATTCGCGTTTTAATGCCTAGCTAAGGGTGTTAAACAATAACGCTTGTTGGGAGGCAACCCAATTTTATTTTATTCTTTGCTTTTTGTTCTTGTTTGGTAATAAATAATTCATCTAGCATATGATTAGATGTGGTTTTATGTTTTAGTTAGTGTTTGTGCCAAGTTAAACCTTTAGGATAGCTTACGGTGATAGTTGTGTTGATCCTGCTGAAAATCATAAACTTTTGCGCCCAGTAAATTAGTTTAGTAATTCACAGGAACGTGATTTTGATCTGATTATTTTTTCTCTGGATTGGTACACAAATTGCTCACGTTTTCCTAATTTGGCTGGATTTTTGGAGTTACGTAAGTATTCGAGAGTTACAGATCACTACAAATTGTTCTATTTTTGACAGATTCTGTTTTTCGCGTGTTGTTTGCTTATTTTGATGAATCTATGGGTAGTATCGGGAGGTGATGACCCACAAGTGTAGGGGATCTATAGTATTCCTTTCGATAAGTAAGAGTGTCGAACCCAACGAGGAGCAGAAGGAAATGATAAGCGGTTTTCAGTAAGATTTTCTCTGCAAGCACTGAAATTGTAGGTGATACATAGTTTTGTGATAAGATAAATAGTAATGAGTAACAAGTAAACGAAGTAAATAAAGTGCAGCAAGGTGGCCCAATCGTTTATGTAGCAAAGGATAAGCCTGGACAATTTCTAATAATGAGAAAGGAGCTCCCGAGGACACATGGGAATTATCGTCAAGCTAGTTTTCATCACGTCCATATGATTCACGTTCGGTACTTTGATAATTTGATATGTGGGTGGACCAGTGCTTGGGTACTGCCCTTACTTGGACAAGCATCCCACTTATGATTAACCCCTATTGCAAGCATCCGCAACTACAAAAGAAGTATTAAGGTAAACCTAACCACAACATTAGACATATGGATCCAAATCAGCCCCTAACGAAGCAACGCATAAACTAGGGTTTAAGCTTCTGTCACTCTAGCAACCCATCATCTACTTATTACATTCCAATGCCTTCCTCTAGGCCCAAATAATGGTGAAGTGTCATGTAGTCGACGTTCACATAACACCACTAGAGGAGATACAACATACATATCATCAAAATATCGAATGAATACCAAATTCACATGACTACTAATAGCAAGAATTCACCCATGTCCTCAGGAACAAACGTAACTACTCACAAAGCATATTCATGTTCATAATCAGAGGTGTAATAATATGCATTAAGGATCTGAACATATGATCTTCCACCAAGTAAACCAATAAGTATCAACTACAAGGAGTAATCAACACTACTAGCAACCAACAGGTACCAATTTGTGGTTTTGGATACAAGATTGGATACAAGAGATGAACTAGGGTTTGAGAGGAGATGGTGTTGGTGAAGATGTTGATGGAGATTGACCCCCTCCTGATGAGAGGATCATTGGTAATGACGTTGGTGATGATTTCCCCCTCCCGAAGGGAAGTGTCCCCGGCAGAACAGCTTTGCCGGAGCTCTAGATTGGTTCCGCCAAGGTTCCGCCTCGTGGCGGCAAAGTTTCGTCTCATAAGCTTGCCCATGATTTTTTCCAGGGTAAAAGCCTTCATATAGCGGAAGATGGACACCGGAGGGCCACTAGGGGGCCAAGGACACAGGGGGCGCGCCCAGTAGGACGGGCGCGCCCCCACCCTCCTGGCCAAGGTTTGGGCCCCCTGATGTATTTCTTCCGCTCAATAATTCTTAATAAATCCAAGAATATGTTTCGTGGAGTTTCAGGACTTTTGGAGCAGTGCAAAATAGGTTTCCAATGTTTGCTCCTTTTCCAGCCAGAATTCCCGCTGCCGGCATTCCCCCTCTTCATGGTAAATCTTGTAAAATAAGAGAGAATAGCCATAAGTATTGAGATATAGTTTGTAATAACAGCCCATAATGCAATAAATATTGATATAAAAGCATGATGCAAAATGGACGTATCAACTCCTCCAAGCTTAGACCTCACTTGTCCTCAAGCGGAAGCCGATATCGAAGAATATGTCCACATGTTTAGAGATAGAGGTGTCGATAAAAATAAAATACGGACATGAGGGCATCATGATCATTCTTATAACAACAACATATATAGATTCCATCATATGATTTCTTATTCTCAAGTAACAATCAATTCACAATATCAAGTATGGTTCAAAAACTTCATTGAGAACTAACAAACTATAATTCAGTCATGGAAGCAATCGCAATTTATCATAACATCAAAAAGAGTCAACAATAGAGCTTTTCAGCAAGTCCAGATACTCAACTATCATATAGTCTTCTACAATTGCTAACACTCATGCAATACTTGTGGTTATGGAGTTTCAGCCGGACACTGAGAAAGATAGGGGCTTATTGTATTGCCTCCCAATGTATTCACCTTTAGGTGATGTCAACAATAATAGTCCATGGTAACGAACATCCAATTGGATATATATATATATATATATATATATATATATATATATATATATATATATATATATATATCATGATCTTTCAAACACGAGGAGCTTGCCAAAGGATAAAATGAAAAAGGGAAAAGGTGAAGATCACCTTGACTCAAGTAAAGAGTAAAAACATAAAGTAAGAACATAAAGTAAAAGATAGGCCCTTCACAGAGGGAAGCAGAGGTTGTCATGCGCTTTTAGGGTTGGCTACACAAAATCTTAGTACGAAAGAACGTCACTTTATATTGACACTTGTGTATGGACCTTTATTATGCAGTCCATCGCTTTTATTGCTTCCATAACAAGATAGTATAAAGCTTGTTTTCTCCGCACTAATAAGTCATGCATACTTAGAGAGCAATGTTTATTGCTTGCACCGATGACAACTTACTTGAAGGATCTTACTCAATCCATAGGTAGATATGGTGGACTCTCATGGCAAAACTGGGTTTTAAGGATATTTGGAAGCACAAGTAGTATCTCTACTTGGTGCTAGGAATTTGTCTAGCAAGAGGGGGAAAGGCAATCTCAACATGTTTGGAAGGTCAATGACAATATACTTTAACTGAGATGTGAGAAAACATAAACCATTACGTTGTCTTCCTTATCCAACATCAACTCTTTTAGCATGTCATACTTAATGAGTGCTCACAATCATAAAAGATGTCCAAGATAGTATATTTACATGTGAAACTCTCTTTCCTTATCACTTCCTATTAATTGCAACGGTGACCGAAACTATGTTTATTAACTCTCAACAATTTTTATGCCTCATACTTTCTATATGTGAAGTCATCACTAACTATAAGATCAATATGAACTCTTTAATTCTTTGTGCTTTCTCAAGATCATAGCAACATAGCAAAGCCCTTGACTCAACACTAATCTTTATTATAGATAGCTCACGGACTCGATTACAAAAAGAAATCACAAAGAAAAACTCAAAACTACTTGATATCAAAACTTCAAACTACTAGATCAAGATACTACTAAAAGGATCGAACTAAATAAAACGGTAAAGATAGGAGAGTGATGGTGATACGATACCGGGGCACATCCCCCAAGCTTGGCAGTTGCCAAGGGGAGTGCCCATACCCATGTGATTATGTCATCGGAGGTGGTGAAGTAGGAGTTGTTGATGATGTAGGCTTGTCGTCCATCTTCCAGGGCATAGGCTCACTATCATAGAAGGATGATCGAGTCTTTGGGATCCTTAAATCTGCAGCCAAACTCATTCTCTTGAATCTATATTCATACTCACAGTTCTGGTTTTGCAGGTCATAGATCTGGGCTTGGAGGTGCTCGATCTTCTCTTGAAGCTTGAAGATGGTTTCCCCAATGACTTTGGCATCTAGCTTGTGGTTGTTGGTGAACTCCGTGATCATCATCTGGTTGGCGTTGAATCCACGCTCCACCATCCCTTGGCACTTGAAAACTTGCTGTTCCACGGCTTCGAGCTTTGTCTCCACGCTTCCGGTACACCTTGGTCCCTCCACATCGCGGATGTGCAGCACCCCCTCACACAACTCAATGGTTTGAGGGTGTTGCAGAACCTCCACGAGATAGGGGTTGATAACCCTCTCAAAAAACTTGTCCTTGGGAGCGTTTGGAGATGCCATGATGCTCTAGATCTGAAACAGAAACAGCTCGAAACGAAAACAGAGGATATTTGTGTGATACGGTGGTCAAAACCTTCGGGAGTATATATAATGAATTTTTACCGACTAAAATACGTGACATGCAAGAAAACGGAGTCCAGGAGGCACACGAGGTGCCCACGAGACAGGGGGTGTGCCCAGTAAGGGTGGGCATCCCTCCACTCTCATGGGGGCCTCGTGTCCCTTTTGGACTACTTCTTTCTTCCTAAAATTTTAAATAATCGAAAACTGATAAAAATTGACATTGGAGTTGTTTTGGAGTCGGTTTACTTGCCGTACCACATACCTATTCCTTTTCGGAGTCTGGAACGTTCTGGAAAGTTTCCCTTATGTATTCCTCCGGGGTTACGGTTTCAATAATATTAGTTTCAACATTAATAGGATTACTTGAAATATAATGTTTAATTCTTTGACCGTTTACCACCCTCGGACTTGTGCCTTCAAAGTTGTTGATCTTTATGGCACCAGAACGATAGACCTCCTCGATAACGTAGGGACCTTCCCATTTAGAGAGAAGCTTTCCTGCAAAAAATCTTAAACGAGAGTTGAATAATAACACATAATCTCCTACGTTAAACTCACGCTTTTGTATCCTTTTATCATGCCAGCGCTTGAGTTTTTCTTTGAATAGCTTGGCATTCTCATAAGCTTGGGCTCTCCATTCATCAAGTGAGCTAATATCAAAAAACCTCTTCTCACCGGCAAGTTTGAAGTCATAATTGAGCTCTTTAATAGCCCAATATGCTTTATGTTCAAGTTCAAGAGGTAAATGACAAGCTTTTCCATAAACCATCTTATATGGAGACATACCCATAGATTTTTGTATGCAGTTCTATAGTCCCATAATGCATCATCAAGTTTTTTGGACCAATTCTTTCTAGATCTATTAACAGTCTTTTGCAAAATTAAGTTGAGCTCTCTATTGCTCAACTCTACTTAACCACTACACTGTGGATGATAAGGAGATGCGATTCTATGATTAACATCATACTTAGCAAGCATCGTACGGAAAGCACCATGAATAAAATGTGAACCACCATCCGTCATAAGATATCTAGGGACTCCAAACCTCGGAAAAATAACTTCTTTAAGCATTTTAATAGAAGTTTTATGATCAGCACTACTAGTTGGAATAGCTTCTACCCACTTACTAATGTAATCAACGGCAACTAAAATATGTGTATAACCATTAGAGGCAGGAAAAGGTCCCATATAATCAAAGCCCCAAACATCAAACGGTTCAATAACAAGAGAATAATTCATAGGCATTTCTTGACGTCTAGTAATGTTACCTATTCTTTGACATTCATCACAAGATAAGACAAACTTACGAGCATCTTTGAAGAGAGTAGGCCAATAAAAACCAGATTGTAGTACCTTGTGTGCAGTTCTATCTCCAGCGTGGTGCCCTCCGTAGGATTCGGAGTGACACTTGCGTATGATCTGTTCCTATTCATGCTGAGGCACACAACATCTAATAACACCATCTACTCCTTCTTTATAAAGGTGTGGGTCATCCCAAAAGTAATGTCTTAAATCATAAAAGAACTTTTTCTTTTGCTGGTATGTGAAGCTAGGTGGTATAAATTTAGCAACAATATAATTAGCATAATCAGCATACCATGGAGCAGTACGAGAAGCATTAATGACTGCTAATTGTTCATCAGGAAAGCTATCATCAATAGGAAGTGGGTCATCAAGAACATTCTCTAACCTAGACAAGTTGTCTGCAACAGGGTTCTCAGCTCCCTTTCTATCAACAATATGCAAATCAAATTCTTGGAGCAGGAGAACCCATCTAATGAGTCTAGGTTTAGCGTCTTTCTTTTCCATAAGATATTTAATAGCAGCATGATTAGTGTGAATAGTAACTTTGGAATCAACAATATAAGGTCTAAACTTATCACATGCAAACACAACTGCTAAGAATTCTTTTTCAGTAGTAGCATAATTTCTTTGGGTAGTATCAAGAGTCTTACTAGCATACTGGATAACATTCAATTTCTTATCAACTCTTTTCCCTAGAACAACACCTACAGCATAATCACTAGCATCACACATAATTTCAAAAGGTAAATTCCAATCGTGTGGCTGAACAACAGGTGCAGTGATCAAAGCTTTCTTAAGTATTTCAAATGCTTCTACACAATCATCATCAAAGACAAAAGGAATATCTTTTTGCAACAAATTAGTCAGAGGCCTAGAGATCTTAGAAAAGTCCTTACTGAACCTCCTATAAAAACCGGCATGACCAAGGAAACTTCTTATACCTTTTATGTCCTTGGGACATGGCATCTTTTCAATAGCATCAACTTTGGCCTTGTCAACTTCAATACCTCTCTCGGAAATCTTATGCCCCAAGACAATGCCTCCATTAACCATAAAGTGGCACTTTTCCCAATTTAGAACGAGACTAGTGTCTTCGCATCTCTGCAAAACTCGATCAAGGTTGCTCAAACAATTACCAAAGGAGGATCCATAAACGGAGAAGTCATCCATAAATACCTCACAAATCTTTTCACAAAATTCAGAGAATATAGCCATCATGCATCTTTGAAAGGTAGCAGGTGCATTACATAAACCAAAAGGCATATGTCTATAAGCAAAGGTACCGAAAGGGCAAGTAAAAGTAGTTTTTGATTGATCTCCCGCTGACACAGGTATTTGAGAGAAACTAGAATAACCATCTACAAAGCAAAAATGTGTGTGTTTGGATAGTCTTTCTAGCATTTGATCAATAAAAGGTAACGGGTAATGATCTTTCTTAGTAGCCTTATTTAATTTACGAAAATCAATTACCATCCTATAACCTATAATAATTCTTTGCAGGATCAATTCATCTTTATCATTAGGAACAATGGTAATACCTCCCTTTTTAGGAACACAATTGACAGGGCTTACCCAATCACTATCAGCAACGGGATAAATTATACCTGCCTCAAGGAGCTTTCGTATATCCTTTCTTACCACTTCTTTCATCTTGGGATTTAGTCATCGTTAAGGATCTCTAACTGGTTTGGCATCGTCCTCTAATTTAATTTTGTGTTGGCATAACATTGGGACTAACGCCCTTAAGATCATCTAGAGTATATCCAATAGCAGCTTGGTGCTTCTTCAGAGTTTTTAATAATCTTTCTTCTTCTTGCTCTGAAATGTTAGCACTAATAATAACAAGATATATTTTCTTTTCATTAAGATAAGCATACTTAAGATTATCAGGTAAAGGTCTGAGTTCAAACACGGGATCACCCTTGGGTGGAGGGGGACCCCCAAGAATTTCAACGGGAAGATTATGTTTTAGCACCGGTTCCTATTTAAGGAATACTTCATCTATCTCCCGTCTTTCCTTCATAAACATATCATTTTCATGGTCTAGCAAATATTGTTCTAACGGATCAGTAGGAGGCACAGCAATGGAAGCAAGACCAATAATCTCATCCTTACTAGGTGGTTCCCTATCACGAGGTTGTCTACAAAACTTAGCAAAATTAAACTCGTGAGACATACCATCTAAGCCAATGGTGACCGTATCTTTTTCACAATCAATCTTAGCACTAGCTGTATGCAAGAAGGGTCTACCAAAAATAATTGTACAGAAGCAATCTTGTGGGGAAGCGAGAACAAGAAAATCAGCAGGGTATTTAACTTTCCACACAAAACTTCAACATCTCTAACAATCCCAAATGGTTTAATGGTATCCCTATTAGCAAGCTTAATAGTAACATCAATGTCTTCTAATTCAACGGGTGCAATGTCGTGCATAATTTCTTCATATAAATCATAAGGTATCACACTAGCACTAGCACCCATATCACATAAACCATGATAACAATGATCTCCTATTTTAACAGAAATAATAGGCATGCCTACGACAGGTCTATGTATCTTAGTATCTGGTCTAGCAATATTAGCAATTTCATCGCAGAAATAAATAACATGCCCATCTAAATCATCATCTAAGAGATATTTAACCATAGCAATACTAGGTTCAACATTCATTTGCTTAGGAGGTGTATAAGTCCTAGTATTACTCTTGTGAACAATAGTCGAAGTTTTAGCATGATCCTTTATCCCAATAGGAAATGGGGGTTTCTCAACATAAGTAGTAGGAACAATAGGATCACTATAGGTGATAGTCTTTTCTTCAACTGTAATAGGTGCAACTACTTTCACTTCAACAGGAGGATTATATTTAAACCACTTCTCTTTAGGGAAATCAACGTGAGTAGCAAAAGATTCACAGAAAGAAGCTACTATCTCAGAGTCAAGTCCATACTTAGCGCTAAATCCACGAAAAGCATCGGTATCCATAAAAGATTTAACACAATCAAACTTAGGTGTCATACCTTACCATCGTCGGAACCCCAATCTTCAGAGTTGCATTTAATTCTTTCCAATAAGTCCCATTTGAAATCAATAGTCTTCGGCATATAAGAACCAGCACAAGAAGTATCGAGCAGGTTGCCATTATTAAGAGAAAGCCGAGCATAAAATTTTTGAATAATCATTTCCCGGGAGAGCTCATGATTGGGGCATGAATATAACATTGACTTAAGCCTCCCCCAAGCTTGGGCGATGCTTTCTCCTTCGCGAGGCCACAAATTATATATGTAATTACGATCACGATGAACAAGATGCATAGGATAGACCTTCTGGTGAAATTCCAACTTCAATCGTTTATAATTTCAAGATCTCGTATCATCACATAGCCTATACCATGTCAATGCATCTCCCTTCAAATATAAAGGGAAGACCTTCCTTTTGACAACATCATTGGGAATACCTGCAAGCTTAAATAATCCACAAACTTCATCCACAAAGATAAGGTGTAAATCGGGATGCAATGTTCCGTCTCCTGTAAATGGATTAGCTAGCAGTTTCTCTATCATACCCGAAGGAATCTCAAAATAAATATTTTCATAAGGTTCAGTAGGTTGAGGAGCAACTCTTTTCTCTTCTGGTTGGGGTGAAGATACCTTGAACAAGCCCCTCAAAGGATTAGTTTCCATAGTGACAAGTAACAGAAAATTTCAGCACACTAAATAAATGTTTCCTTACCAAGTTCCACTCACCAAGAGCGCTACACTCCCCGGCAACAGCACCAGAAAAGAGTCTTGATGACCCACAAGTGTAGGGGATCTATTGTAGTCCTTTCGATAAGTAAAGAGTGTCGAACCAAACAAGGAGCAGAAGGAAATGATAAGCGGTTTTCAGTATGGTTTTCTCTGCAAGCACTGAAATTGTAGGTGATAGATAGTTTTGTGATAAGATAAATAGTAACGAGTAACAAGTAAACAAAGTAAATAAAGTGCAGCAAGGTGGCCCAATCCTTTATGTAGCAAAGGATAAGCCTAGACAATTTCTAATAATGAGAAAGGAGCTCCCGAGGACACATGGGAATTATAGTCAAGCTAGCTTTCATCACGTCCATATGATTCACGTTCGGTACTTTGATAATTTGATATATGGGTGGACCGGTGCTTGGGTACTGCCCTTACTTGGACAAGCATCCCACTTATGATTAACCCCTCTTGCAAGCATCCGCAACTACAAAAGAAGTATTAAGGTAAACCTAACCACAACATTAGACATATGGATCCAAATCAGCCCCTAACGAAGCAATGCATAAACTAGGGTTTAAGCTTCTGTCACTCTAGCAACCCATCATCTACTTATTACTTCCCAATGCCTTCCTCTATGCCCAAATAATGGTGAAGTGTCATGTAGTCGACGTTCACATAACACCACTAGAGGAGATACAACATACATCTCATCAAAATATCAAACGAATACCAAATTCACGTGACTACTAATAGCAAGACTTCACCCATGTCCTCAGGAACAAACGTAACTACTCACAAAGCATATTCATGTTCATAATCATAGGTGTAATAATATGCATTAAGGATCTGAACATATGATCTTCCACCAAGTAAACCAATAAGTATCAACTACAAGGAGTAATCAACACTACTAGAAACCCACAGGTACCAATTTGTGGTTTTGGATACAAGATTGGATACAAGAGATGAACTAGGGTTTGAGAGGAGACGGTGTTGGTGAAGATGTTGATGGAGATTGACCCCCTCCCGATGAGAGGATCGTTGGTGATGATGTTGGTGATGATTTCCCCCTCCCGGAGGGAAGTGTCCCCGACAGAACAGCTCTGCTAGAGCTCTTGATTGGTTCCGCCAAGGTTCCGCCTCGTGGCGGTGGAGTTTCGTCTCGTAAGCTTGCCCATGATTTTTCCAGGGTAAAAGCCTTCATATAGCGGAAGATGGACACCGGAAGGCTACCAGGGGCCCAGGAGACAGGGGGCGCGCCCAGTAGGAGGGGGCGCGCCCCCCACCCTCCTGGCCAAGGTGTGGGCCCCCTGATGTATTTCTTTAGCTCAATAATTCTTAATAAATCCAAAAATATGTTTCGTGGAGTTTCAGGACTTTTGGAGCAGTGCAGAATAGGTTTACAATGTTTGCTCCTTTTCCAGCCAGAATTCCCGCTGCCAGCATTCCCCCTCTTCATGGTAAACCTTGTAAAATAAGAGAGAATGGCCATAAGTTTTGAGATATAGTGTGTAATAACAGCCCATAATGCAATAAATATTGATATAAAAGCATGGTGCAAAATGGACGTATCAGGAGGTATGAACCATGGAAAAATTGGAATACAGTAGATATTATACCAAGATAAATAAAGAATGAGTTTGCAACAGTACCTTAAAGTGGTAATTTATTTTCTTATACTAACGGAGCTCATGAGATTTTCTGTTGAGTTTTGTGTTGTGAAGTTTTCAAGTTTTGGGTAAGGATTTGATGGACTATGGAATAAGGAGTGGCAAGAGCCTAAGCTTGGGGATGCCCAAGGTCCCCCAAGGTAATATTCAAGGACAACGAAAATCCTAAGCTTGGGGATGCCCCGGAAGGCATCCCCTCTTTCGTCTTCGTCTATCGGTAACTTTAAATGAGGCTATATTTTTATTCACCACATGATATGTGTTTTGCTTGGAGCGTGTTGTATGATTTGAGTCTTTGCTTTTTAATTACCACAATCATCCTTGATGTACACACCTTTTGGGAGAGACACGCATGAATCATAATTTATTAGAATACTCTATGTGTTTCACTTATATCTTTTGAGCTAGGCAATATTGCTCTAGTACTTCACTTATATCTTTTTAGAGCATGGCGGTGGTTTTACTTTATAGAAATTAATGAACTCTCATGATTCACTTATATTATTTTGAGAGTCTTTTAGAACAGCATGGTAATTTGCTTTGGTTATAAAATTAGTCCTAATATGATGGGCATCCAAGAGGGATATAATAAAAACTTTCATATGAAGTGCATTGAATACTATGAGAAGTTTGATTCTTTATGAATGTTTTGAGATATGAAGATTGCGATGTTATATTCATGCTAGTGGAGTAGTTGTGAATTTGAGAGATACTTGTGTTAAAGTTTGTGATTCCCATAGCATGCACGTATGGTGAACCGTTATGTGATGAAGTTGGAGCATGATTTATTTATTGATTGTCTTCCTTATGACTAGCGGTCGGGGACGAACGATGGTCTTTTCCTACCAATCCATCCCCCTAGGAGCATTCACTAGTACTTGGTTTCGATAACTAATAAATTTTTACAATAAGTATGTGAGTTCTTTATGACTAATGTTGAGTCCATGGATTATACGCACTCTCACCCTTCCACCATTGCTAACCTCTCTAGTACCGTGCAACTTTTGCCGGTACCATACACCCACCATATACCTTCCTAAAACAGCCATACCTACCTATTATGGCATTTCCATAGCCATTCCGAGATATATTGCCATGCAACTTTCCACTGTTCTGTTTATTATGACATGCTCCATCATTGTCATATTGCTTTGCATGATCATGTAGTTGACATTGTATTTGTGGCAAAGCCACCATTCATAATTCTTTAATACATGTCACTCTTGAGTCATTGTGCATCCCGGTACAGCACCGGAGGCATTCACGTAGAGTAATATTTTGTTCTAAGTATTGAGTTGTAATTCTTGAGTTGTAAGTAAATAAAAGTGTGATGATCTTCATTATTAGAGCATTGTCCCATGTGAGGAAAGGATGATGGAGGCTATGATTCCCCCACAAGTCAGGATGAGACTTCGGACGAAAAAAGACCATATAAAAAAAGAGAGAGGCCCAAATAAAAAAATGAGAGAAAAAGAGAGAAGGGGCAATGTTACTATCATTTTTCCACACTTGTGCTTCAAAGTAGCACCAAGATCTTCATGATAGAGAGACTCCTATTTTTTCACTTTCATATACTAATGGGAATTTTTCATTATAGAACTTGGCTTGTATATTCCAATGATGGGCTTCCTCAAATTTCCCTAGGCCTTCGTGAGCAAGCAAGTTGGATGCACACGCACTTAGTTTCTTTTCGAGCTTTCATACATTTATAGCTCTAGTGCATCCGTTGCATGGCAATCCCTACTCACTCACATTGATATCTATTGATGGGCATCTCCATAGCCCGTTGATACGCCTAGTTGATGTGAGACTATCTTCTCCTTTTTTTTTCTCCACAACCACGACAGTGCTATATCCATGGCTCATGCTCATGTATTGCGTGAAGATTGAAAAAGATTGAGAACATCAAAAGTATGAAATAATTGCTTGACTTGTCATCGGGGTTGTGCATGATTTAAATATTTTGTGTGATGAAGATAGAGCATAGCCAAACTATATGATTTTTTAGGGATAGCTTTCTTTGGCCATGTTATTTTGAGAAGACATGATTGCTTTGTTAGTATGCTTGAAGTATTACTATTTTTATGTCAATATTAAACTTTTATTTTGAATCTTTCGAATCTGAACATTCATGCCACAATAAAGAAAATTACATGGATAAATATGTTAGGTAGCATTCCACATAAAAAATTCTGTTTTTATCATTTACCTACTCGAGGACGAGTAGGAATTAAGCTTGGGGATGCTTGATACGTCTCCAACGTATCTATAATTTTTTATTGTTCCATGCTATTATATTATGTGTTTTGGATGTTTTATATGCATTAATATGCAATTTTATATTATTTTTGGGACTAACCTATTAAACGAGAGCCCAGTGCTAGTTTGTATTTTTTTATCTATTTTAGAGTTTCACGGAAAGGGAATACCAAACGGAGTCCAAACGGAATGAAACTTTCACGATGATCTTTCTTGGACCAGAGCAAACCAGGAGAGTTGGAGATGAAGTTGGAGATGCAACAAGGCGGCCACGGGGGTGGAGGGCGCGTCCAGGGGGTAGGGCGTGCCCCTACCTCGTGGGCCCCTCATGGGTCTCCTAACCTAGTTCCTTCGCCTATTTATACTCTTATACCCTGAAAACATCCAGGGGAGCCACGAAACAACTTTTCCACTGCCGCAACCTTCTGTACCTGTGAGATCCCATCTAGGGACCTTTTGCGGCGTCCTGTCGGAGGGGGATTCGATCATGGAGGGCTTCTACATCAACACCATTGCCTCTCCGATGAAGCATGAGTAGTTTATCATAGACCTACGGGTCCATAGCTAGTAGCTAGATGGTTTCTTCTCTCTCTTGGATTCTCAATACCATGTTCTCCTCGATGTTCTTAGAGATATATTCGATGTAATATTCTTTTGCTGTGTGTTTGCCGAGATCCCATGGATTCTGGATTTATGATCAGATTATCTATGAATATTATTTGAGTCTTCTTTGAATTCTTATATGCATGATTTGATATCTTTGCAAGTCTCTTCGAATTATCGATTTAGTTTGGCCTACTAGATTGGTTTTTCTTGCAATAGGAGAAGTGCTTAGCTTTTGTAGCGACCAGACCTCAACCAGTCTGATCTCTGTGCTCAGTGTCATCCCTGGATCAGTAATGCTGACACCACACAGTACTTGGAGGATTTATAACAGAGTAGCAACCACACACTTATTACATCGAATGTCTCAAAAGAGAACTTATTGAAATAAATATGGCTTAAGGCCATCTAAAAACGATAACAGCGGAAGGCTTGGAAGATAAGCGAGTCCATCAACTCCAACGGCATCACTGAGTATAGAACCACGACCTAAAAGCACCTTACTCGTCGTCTGAAAAGTCTGCAACATGAAACGTTGCAGCCCGAAAACGGGTCAGCACATGGAATATGCTGGCAAAGTAACACATAGAGAATAACAATGGAATAAGCTACACTACATGCAATTTGGCTGGTGTAAAAGCTCTATGGTTACAGTTTTGCATAAAGCCAATTTTTCCCTACTGAAAGGAATAAATTTAATTAACTATCATGGTGGTTGTTAAACATTGAGAATGGTTGACGGCATTCTCAATCCCAATTAAAAGTACTCATCAAACCCAACAATATTAGATTAAAGTAACATGATGAGATTCACATGATATCCAGGTACTAGATACTCAAAACGTCCATAACCGGGGACACGGCTAATCATGATTAGTTTGTACACTCTGCAGAGGTTTGCGCACTTTTCCCCACAAGACTCGATCGCCTCCGTTTGATTCCTCGCACTACATGGTGTTTGAAAAACGGATGACCGAGACATAGTCTTTCGGAAGCACTAGCACCTTACATGTGGGTAGACCGGTACACCTACTTTCCCCTACATCTGCTAGTCTACCCGTAAGAGTTCGCACGACTTAGTCAACTATGCCAGAGCCCATAATGGCTTGTGGCTGCACACGGAAGTTTCTAGTTTGAATAATCTCATGATCCCTTTGAGCCTGGGTGGCGGTCCGAAGAAATACAGGCAAGTCCTGATAGAAACCAGGTGCCTCAGTCCACCCAGATGTGTGTTTAAGTTGCCACCTTAAATAAACCATTGATTAACAATCTCACATCTGTCATGGATACACTCACCCAATCCACGTCTACTAGCATAGCATGGCATAAAAAGCAAACGTAGAAGTAACTCCAAGGGGTTTGAATATAAAACAGGTAATAGGTACTACCTCATCTACTTCCCATCCCACAATTTAATTAGATCCTACTCATGCAATTGTTTGAGGATTGGTCTAATGCATAAAAACTGGGTAGTAGAAAAGGTAAGATCAAAGTGTTACTTGCCTTGCTGATGATCCGCAAAACCTAGAGACTCGAAGTAACAGGCGGCGCACTCCGGGTATGCTATCGCAGACAAACAAACAACAAACATACAATAAGTACTCATCTAATGCACTGGTAAAACTCGAATAAAAGATCCAACCAGAATGTTCAACTTAAGAACTCCGGTTTGCAAAAAGAACCAAATCAAACAAAGCAACAAAAGTCAAACGGCGAAAGAAAACAACTTCGTTTTACTAATCTGGATCTAAGTCAAATTTTACAGAAGCAAAAACTTGTTTAAGTTGATTATTCGGAAAGAGGGTTTCGAGACGAAACTCCAGGCGCTTGAATCGCCTGATTCCGATAAACGAGCGAAAAGTTATACTAAAACGAAAATCGGATCAGGAATCGCGATCAGAAAAATCGCGGATTAAATCCGAGAAAAAGAAAAACGACGAACAGGCTGACGAATGAATGTTCGTTGACTAAACAGATCTGACGAATACGTTCGTTAAAACGAACAAACAAGCGAACGCTCGCTATTTAACCGAACCGAAAAATAAAACCGATCTAAAAAATAAACCGAAAAAAAAACAAAAAAACGAAGAAAAAACCGCTCGGTTTTTTTATAAAAAAAAACCAGCGACACG